>NC_142811.1:5243933-5397266 GCF_049724085.1 Artemia sp. Qi Xiang Cuo
TTTCCACAAGAGGTAATTTTTCAACTAAAAGTAAAGAGCTGCTACACTAAATCAAAGGTGAACAGAAATAATTTTGAATAATTGTTCAAACGTAAATTTTCTGTAAACTTATGTCCAATGATATATTAGTTAGAGTAACAAAAACTTTTTTCACAAGCGGTTATTTTTCAACTAAAAGTAAAGAGCTGCTACACTAAATCAAAGATGAACAGAAATAATGTCGAATAATTGTTCAAACGTAAATTTTCTGTAAACTTATGTCCAATGATATATTATTTAGAGTGACAAAACCTTTTTTCCACAAGAGGATATTTTTCAACTAAAAGTAAAGAGCTGCAACACTAAATCAAAGATGAACAGAAATAATGTTGAATAATTGTTCAAACGTAAATTTTCTGTAAACTTATGTCCAATGATATATTAGTTAGAGTGACAAAAACTTTTTATTACAAGAGGTTATTTTTCAACTAAAAGTAAAGAGCTGCTACACTAAATCAAAGATGAACAGAAATAATAACGAATAATTGTTCAAACATAAATTTTCTGTAAACATATATCCAATGATATATTTAGTAGAGTGACAAAAACTTTTTACAGGGGGCAGCCCCATTCATATACAGAATAATTTTTGTTCGTCTTAAGTTTTAGTGTTGCTTCTTACTTCCAACTGAAAACTTATTTTTTATTTTGATGTTTTACCTTTTTTTTCAAATCATGCCATAAATATCTCTTTGAATAGACCCTCTCTTATCAGTTTAATTCGATTTGAGTACTGGTTCAATTCGAACAGCAACTATTCTTTCTAGTCTTTAGACTTTTCAAGCACAGTAAACATGATTACGGTTTGTAATTTGTAGGGCCGGTTCTGTGGGAGTGTACTAGCTACCACAGACCCAAATGGGCTGAATTCACATTTTAGAGTTAAAAAGTGCACACAAAAAAAAGCAAATATAATAGTCATTTAAAATCTCCCTTCCCCCTCAAACTCAATATTTCTTGGGGAACGTATTTTCATGGTTTTATTCTAAGTGAACGGTCTTGCCTTTCAGGAGTGAGGAGTTGTTCACATAGGACTGGGAATAAAAGTCAAACTTAAGCGCAAAGAGCGAGAAGTTTTAGTGTTGCTTCTTACTTCCAACTGAAAACTTATTTTTTAATTTGATGTTTTACCTTTTTTTTTCAAATCATGCCATAAATATCCGTTTGAATAGACCCTCGCTTATCAGTTTAATTCGATTTGATTACTGGTTCTATTCGAACAGCAAACATTCTTTATAGTCTTTAGACTTTTCAAGCATAGTAAACTTGATTACGGTATGTAATTTGTAGGGCCGGTGATGTTTTCCTTCAAAAAAATTTCTCATACAGCTAACCGTTGATGTGAAACTATAAAACTAATTCATTTTAAATATTTGCAATTGGAATAAAAAGCAAATTCTGTGGGTGTGTACTAGCTACCACAGACCCAAATGGGCTGAATTCAAATTTTAGAGTTAAAAAGTGCACACAAAAAAAAGGAAATATAATAGTCGTTTAAAATCTCCCTCCCCCCCCCAAACTCAAAATTTTCTGGGGGAACGTATTTTCAAGGTTTTATTCTAAGTGAACGGTCTTGCCTTTTAGGAGTGAGGAGTCGTTCTCATAGGATTGGGAATAAAAGTCAAACTTAAGAGCAAAGAGCGAGAAGTTTTAGTGTTGCTTCTTACTTCCAACTGAAAACTTATTTTTTAATTTGATGTTTTACCTTTTTTTTCAAATCATGCCATAAATATCCATTTGAATAAACCCTCTCTTATCAGTTTAATTCGATTTGAGTACTGGTTCGATTCGAACAGCAAACATTCTTTCTAGTCTTTAGACTTTTCAAGCATAGTAAACTTGATTACGGTATGTAATTTGTAGGGCCGGTGATGTTTTCCTTCAAAAAACTTTCTCATACAGCTAACCGTTGATGTGAAACTATAAAACTAATTCATTTTAAATATTTGCAATTGGAATAAAAAGCAAATTCTGTGGGGGTGTACTAGCTACCACAGACCCAAATGGGCTGAATTCACATTTTAGAGTTAAAAAGTGCACACAAAAAAGCAAATATAATAGTCATTTAAAATTCGATTGGAAATTAAAGTGGCTAGTGCCCAATTCACAGGAGGGGGCGTGAAAACTATGGTTTTTAACTTTGATATGCAAGACTAGAAAGAAAAGTCTTTAGGTGTGGGGCTGCCCCCTGCCTCAACCCTCGCTCTTGAAATCCCCCACCCCCTTCCCCCAAAACTCAAATTTTTCAGAGGATTTTAAAATCCCCCTTCCCCCCAAACTCAAAAACTTCTAGGAACTTATTCTCATCATATTTTAATATTTTTGATGGAAAGCCTACTTGCCGAAACTATAAAAAAACGAAACTTTAGTAGCTAGTACGTATTTTCATCGTATTTTAAATATTTTCGTTGGAAAACACACTGAAAAGCCATATTAAGAGCTATATTTGTGAGGTTAGGTTAGGTTAGGTCTAGGAATAACAGGTTAGGTTAGGTTAGATTAGGTTAAGTGGCCGGCCACTATTTCGATTTCGAAACAATTTTATTGAATAATTACAACAACAACAATATATTTGTGAGGTTAGGTTAGGTTAGGTCTAGGGGTAGCAGGTTAGGCTAGGTTAGGTTAGATTAGGTTAAGTGACGGTCACTTAACCTAATCAAACCTAACCTAGCCTAACCTGCTACCCCTAGACCTAACCTAATCTAACCTCACAAATATATTGTTGTTGTTGTAATTATTCAAAAAATTGTTTCGAAATCGAAATAGTGACCGGCCACTTAACCTAATCTAACCTAACCTAACCTGCTATTCCTAGACCTAACCTAACCTCACAAATATAGCTCTTAATATGGCTTTTCAGTGTGTTTTCCAACGAAAATATTTAAAATACGATGAAAATACGTACTAGCTACTAAAGTTCCGTTTTTTTTTATAGTTTCGGCAAGCAGGTTTTCCAACGAAAATATTTAAATATGATGAAAATACGTTCCTAGAAATTTTTGAGTTTGGGGGGGGGAAGAGGATTTTAAAATACTCTGGAAAATTTGAGTTTGGGGGGAAGGGGGGTGGGGGGATTTCAAGAGCGAGGGTTGAGGCAGGGGGCAGCCCCACTTCTAAAGACTTTTCTTTCTAGTCTTGCATATCAAAGTTAAAAACCCTAGTTTTCATGCTCCCTCCTGTGAATGGGGACACTAGCCACTTTAATTTCCAATCAAATGAACCCTTTTCAAAGTTTCTGTGATGACTCCTTCTATACAAAGTGCCCCGGCTATGAAGAAAAAAACAAAAACAACATATTGTGCCCACATCGTTCTTTACTTAGGCAGCACTAGCGCTTCGGCAAGCAGGCTTTCCATCGAAAATATTTAAATATGATGAAAATACGTTCCTAGAAATTTTTGAGTTTGGGGGGAAGGGGGATTTTAAAATCCCCTGAAAAATTTGAGTTTGGGGGAAGGGGGTGGGGGGATTTCAAGAGCGAGGGTTGAGGCGGGGGGAGGGGGCAACTCCTAAAGACTTTTCTTTCTAGTCTTGCATATCAAAGTTAAAAACCATAGTTTTCACGCCCCCTCCTGTGAATTGGGCACTAGCCACTTTAATTTCCAATATAAATGAGTCTTTTTCAAAGTTTCTGTGACGATTCCTTCTATACGAAGTGCCCGGCTATATAGAAAAAAACCAAAAACAACATATTGTGTCCCACATCGTTCTTTACTTAGGCAGCACTAGCGCTCTGCATATGATTAGTTGCAATTCCTTTTTTTTTCTTATTTTTATGCGTTTCTTTTCTTTTCTGGTTTTAATCTGTATTGAACATGCCTCGTTTGACGCAATTACACTATATGATGTAAGAAGTATTGTTTTGAATCCTTTCCCCGTGAGTGATATGTGATAATTCCTGTGAGTGTTAAGTGATAAATAGAAGGTAATTATTGTTCTAAAATTGTCACCTAGCACGATTTCGTAAATAAATAACCGTTAGGTTAGTATATTTCAGGGTTTTGAAAGGTTTAAAAGTCAGTATAAGCTGAAATATAGAACAAGATAAAAAATAATGGATAGTTCTTCAAATGTATGCTCTCCAACGTTTGATGTAAGTTCAAATTATATGACTTTTCAGTGTGTTTTCCATCCAAAAATATGTAAAATACGATGAACTATGTTCCCTTGATTATAATTCATATCTTTCAATTAGGGAGGTTAAGGCTTGGCTAAAAAAGGAATTCTCAGTGAAAAACTCACAAATTTAGGTCTTGATATGACTTTTCAGTGTTTTTTCTAAAGAAAATATACAAACTACAATGAAAATATGTCCCCCCAGAAATTTTTGAGTTTGGGGGGAGGGGAAGAAGATTTTAAATTGCTATTATATTTGATTTTTTTGTGTGTGCACTTTTTGTCTCTAAAATGTGAATTCGGTCCTTTTGGGTCTGTAGTAGCTAGTACGTCCACACAGAATTAGCTTTCCATTCTAATTGCAAATATTTAAAATGAATTAGTTTTATAGTTTCACATCAACGGTTAGCTGTACGAGAAAGTTTTTTGAAGGAAAACACCACCGGTCCTACAAATTACATACCGTAATCAAGTTTATTGTGCTTGAAAAGTCTAAAGACTAGAAAGGATGTTTGCTGTTCGAATCGAACCGGTACTCAAATCGAATTAAACTGATAAGAGAGGGTCTATTCAAACGGATATTTATGGCATGATTTGAAAAAAAAGAAGGTAAAACATCAATTTAAAAAATAAGTTTTCAGTTGGAAGTAAGAAGCAACACTAAAACTTATCGCTCTTTGCGCTTAAGTTTGACTTTTATTCCCAATCCTATGAGAACGACTCCTCACTCCTGAAAGGCAAGACCGTTCACTTAGAATAAAACCATGAAAATACGTTCCCCCAGAAATTTTTGAGTTTGGGGGGGGGAGGGGGAGATTTTAAATGACTATTATATTTGCTTTTTTGTGTGTGCACTTTTTAACTCTAAAATGTGAATTCAGCCCATTTGGGTCTGTGGTGCTAGTACACCCCCACAGAATTTGCTTTTTATTCCAATTGCATATATTTAAAATGAATTAGTTTTATAGTTTCACATCAACGGTTAGCTGTATGAGAAAGTTTTTTGAAGGAAAACACCACCGGCCCTACAAATTACATATCGTAATCAAGTTTACTATGCTTGAAAAGTCTAAAGACTAGAAAAAATGTTTTCTGTTCGAATCGAACCAGTACTCAAATCGAATTAAACTGACAAGAGAGGGTCTATTCAAATGGATATTTATAGCATGATTTGAAAAAAAAGGTAAAACATCAAATTAAAAAATAAGTTTTCAATTGGAAGTAAGAAGCAACACTAAAACTTCTCGCTCTTTGCGCGTAAGTTTGACTTTTATTCCCAATCGTATGAGAACGACTCCTCACTCCTGAAAGGCAAGACCGTTCACTTAGAATAAAACCTTGGAAATATGTTCCCCCAGAAATTTTTGAGTTTGGGGGGAAGGGTGATTTTAAACGACTATTATATTTGCTTTTTTTTCTGTGTGCACTTTTTAACTCTAAAATGTGAATTCAGCCCATTTGGGTCTGTGGTAGCTAGTACAACCCCCACAGAATTTGCTTTTTATTCCAATTGCAAATATTTAAAATAAATTAGTTTTATAGTTTCACATCAACGGTTAGCTGTATGAGAATGTTTTTTGAAGGAAAACATCATCGGCCCTACAAATTACATACCGTAATCAAGTTTACTATGCTTGAAAAGTCTAAAGACTAGAAAGAATGTCTGCTGTTCGAATCGAACCGGTACTCGAATCGAATTAAACTGATAAGAGAGGGTCTATTCAAACGGATATTTATGGCATGATTTGAAAAATGGTAAAACATCAAATTAAAAAATAAGTTTTCAGTTGGAAGTAAGAAGCAACACTAAAACTTCTCGCTCTTTGCGCATAAGTTTGACTTTTATTCCCAATCCGATGTGAACGACTCCTCACTCCTGAAAGGCAATACCGTTCACTTAGAATAAAACCATGAAAATACGTTCCCCCAGAAATTTTTGAGTTTGGGGGGAAGGGAGATTTTAAATGACTATTATATTTGCCTTTTTTTTGTGTGCACTTTTTGAATCTAAAATGTGAATTCAGCCCATTTGGGTCTGTGGTAGCTAGTACGCTCCCACAGAACCGGCCCTACAAATTACATACCGTAATCATGTTTACTATGCTTGAAAAGTCTAAAGACTAGAAAGAATGTTTGCTGTTCAAATTGAACCAGTACTCAAATCGAATTAAACTGATAAGAGAGGGTCTATTCAAACAGATATTTACGTCATGATTTGAAAAAAAAGGCAAAACATTAAAATAAAAAATAAGTTTTCAGTTGGAAGTAAGAAGCAACAATAAAACTTATCGCTCTTTGCTATTATGTTTGACTTTTATTCCAAATCCTATGAGAACTACTCCTCACTCCTGAAAGGCAAGACCGTTCACTTAGAACAAAACCATGAAAATACGTTCCCCCAGAATTTTTGAGTTTTAGGGGGAGGGAGATTTTAAACGACTATTATATTTGCTTTTTTTTGTGTGCACTTTTTAACTCTAAAATGTGAATTCAGCCCATTTGGGTCTGTGGTAGCTAGCACACTCCCACAGAACCGGCCCTACAAATTACATACCGTAATCATGTTTACTGTGCTTGAAAAGTCTAAAGACTAGAAAGAATGTTTGCTGTTCAAATCGAACCAGTACTCAAATCGAATTAAACTGATAAGAGAGGGTCTATTCAAAGAGATATGTATGGCATGATTTGAAAAAAATGGTAAAACATAAAATTAAAAAATAAGTTTTCAGTTGGAATTAAGAAGCAGCAATAGAACTTCTCGCTCTTTGCTCATAAGTTTGACTTTTATTCTCAGTCTGATGAGAACAACTCCTCACTCCTGAAAGGTAAGACCGTTCATTTAGAATAAAACCATGAAAATACGTTCCCCCAGAAATTTTGAGTTTTTTGGGGGGGGAGGGAGATTTTAAACGACTTTTATATTTGCTTTTTTTTGTGTGCACTTTTGAACTCTAAAATGTGAATTCAGCCCATTTGGGTCTGTGGTAGCTAGTATACTCCCACAGAACCGGCCCTACAAATTACATACCCTAATCATGTTTACTATGCTTGAAAAGTCTAAAGAATAGAAAGAATGTTTGCTGTTCGAATCGAACCAGTACTCAAATCGAATTAAACTGATAAGAGAGGGTCTATTCAAAGAGATATTTATGGCATGATTTGAAAAAAAAGGTAAAACATCAATTTAAAAAATAAGTTTTCAGTTGTAAGTAAGAAGCAACACTAAAACTTATCGCTCTTTGCTCTTAAGTTTGACTTTTATTCCCAATCCTATGAGAACGACTCCTCACTCCTAAAAGGCAAGACCGTTCACTTAGAATAAAACCATGAAAATACGTTCCCCCAGAAATTTTGAGTTTGGGGGGGAAGGGAGATTTTAAATGACTATTATATTTGCTTTTTTTCTGTGTGCACTTTTTAACTCTAAAATGTGAATTCAGCCCATTTGGGTCTGTGGTAGCTAGTATACTCCCACAAAACCGGCCCTACAAACTACATACCGTAATCATGTTTACTATGTTTGAATAGTCTAAAGACTAGAAAGAATGTTTGCTGTTCGAATTGAACCAGTACTCAAATCGAATTAAACTGATAAGAGAGGGTCTATTCAAAGAGATATTTATGGCATTATTTGAAAAAAGGTAAAACATTAAATTAAAAAATAAGTTTTCAGTTGGAAGTAAGAAGCAACACTAAAACTTAAGACGAACAAAAATTATTCTGTATATGAATGGGGATGCCCCCTGTAAAAAGTTTTTGTTACTCTATTAAATATATCTTTGGATATAAGTTTACAGAAAATTTACGTTTGAACAATTATTCGTTATTATTTCTATTCATCTTTGATTTAGTTCAGCAGCTCTTTACTTTTAGTTGAAAAATAGCCTCTTGTGGTAAAAAGTTTTTATAACTCTAACTAATATATCATTGGACATAAGTTTACAGAAAATTTACGCTTGAACAATTAATAAACATTGTTTCTGTTCATCTTTGATTTAGTGTTGAAGCTCTTTACTTTTAGTTGAAAAATATCCTCTTGTGGAAAAAAGTTTTTGTCACTCTAACTAACATATCATTGGACATAAGTTTACAGAAAATTTACGTTTGAACAATTATTCAACATTATTTCTCTTCATCTTTGATTTAGTGTTGCAGCTCTTTACTTTTAGTTGAAAAATAACCTCTTGTGGTAAAAAGTTTTTGTCACTCTATTAAATATATCATTGGACATAAGTTTACAGAAAATTTACGTTTGAAAAATTATTCGACATTATTTCTGTTAATCTTTGATTTAGTGTAGCAGCTCTTTACTTTTAATTGAAAAATAACCTCTTGTGAAAAAAAGTTTTTGTCACTCTAACTAATATATCATTGGACATAAGTTTACGTTTGAACAATTATTCGACATTATTTCTGTTCATCTTTGATTTAGTGTAGCAGCTGTTTACTTTTAGTTGAAAAATAACCTCTTGTGGAAAAAAGTTTTTGACACTCTATTAAATATATCATTGGACATAAGTTTACGTTTGAACAATTATTCAACATTATTTCTGTTCATCTTTGATTTAGTGTAGCAACTCTTTACTTTTAGTTAAAAAATAACCTCTTGTAGAAAAAAGTTTTTGTTACTCTAACTAACATATCATTGGAGATAAGTTTACAGAAAATTTACGTTTGAACAATTATTCGACATTATTTCTGTTCATCTTTGATTTAGTGTAGCAGCTGTTTACTTTTATTTGAAAAATATCCTCTTGTGGTAAAAAGTTTTTGTCACTCTATTAAATATAACATTCGACATAAGTTTACGTTTGAACAATTATTCGACATTATTTCTGTTCATCTTTGATTTAGTGTAGCAGCTCTTTACTTTTAGTCGAAAAATATCCTCTTGTGGAAAAAAGAAGTTTACAGAAAATTTATGTTTGAACAATTATTCGATCCATCATTTCTGTTCATCTTTGATTTAGTGTAGCAGCTCTTTACTTTTAGTTGAAAAATGTCCTCTTGTGGAAAAAAAAGTTTTTTCCAGATTTTAAATTTAGATATCTTGCTAGTTGATGAATTTTAGACATAAAAATTATGGATATAATGAAAAATATTAAGTAATCTTGTTTATTACATTTATAGAACTTCCCCGAGTATGTTCAAGAGGAGGAGAACATGTGGAATGCATGGATTTTATCTCTCTCCTAGATATAGTAGTAAATGAAGAAGAAGATGAGGTTCAAGTAATAGAACCCGAGATTGTGTACCTAAAAACTATAATAAATATTGATTTATCATAAGAATAAAGATTAGAAGAATGATTTATTTTTTATCTTTGATAGAAAACTTGTCTGAGGATTGATGACACTCTAAGGCGTGATCTATTCTATCTGAACTATTCATGTACAGAAGTCTCTGATGATAACCTTACTCTATATATATATATATAACTAATATGTGAAAATTAAAATGGTACAAACATATTTATTCCATGATTATAATATAAAACTCATTATACATATCAATAATTAGATTTATCATTAAATCATATATGAGAACTCTTCCACCACGGTTTTCGTTGTTTAAAATTCTTTTCGTAGAATGACCTCTTATGTTGTCTCTTAAAAGGCCACTTTTTCTCTTCTCCTAGAACATATTCATCATAATATTCAGAGTTATATCTTGCTTTATACACATTTTTTCATTGGGTTTTCACTGCTGTCTTTTACACTATAGAGCCATCCCTCTTTTCCTAGTCTCTTCATTTGATCTTCCTTTTCTGTCATATCAAACCTTGTTTTATGTGAGCTTACTTGCAATCGGTATAAATTTCTCTCCATATCACATGTAATTTTTCTTCTCATTTCCTCTAGATTCTTCTCATCTATCTCTGCCTCTATGCGGACTGATGATACAGTAGGTTCATGAGAATGTTCAAAATCATGAAAATGGTCTTTACAAATAGAACAGTTGCAAAAAAAGGATATTTCTAACTCAACTTGTTCACTCATGTTATCACACTGCTAACTAAGAACTTGGTGAATTCTATTCACAGACTAATAAAAACTATAGCAAAAATTCTTTCCTCATATTCCCTCCGCCGCTAATATGTAAGCAAGTCCTCTGATTGGCTGAGAAGGAAACACGTGATCTAACTGTTTCCTATTTCTGGAAACTCATAACATTCATCTCGAGCATGCACTTGGCCAAAACAACAACAGCAACAGCAAAAAAATCGACCTTGGAAAAAGAGGTCATTGACCCCATTAACCACGTGGTTCGTACCGGACTATAAGCCCTTATTTGGTGTACTGACAGAGTTAGACTAAATTGTAGATGGCAGCAGGGGTGAGTGTCACGATTCATTAAGGCCTTTCTGGAAACTCATAACATTCACCTCGAGCATGCAGTTGGCCAAAACAACAACAACAACAGCAAATAAATCGACCTTAGAAAAAGAGGTCATCGACCCCATTAACCACGTGTTCTCCCTAGGGATTCCATGTCCTTATTTGGGTGTACTGAAAGACTTAGACTAAATTGTAGATGGCAGCAGGGGTGAGTGTCACGATTCATTAAGGCCTTTCTACTGTTGTGAAAACAATCAAATCTAATTCAGCAGGGACAGATGGAATTAATTTGAAGTATTTTAAATCAGTGATGTGTTATTTAATACCATGTCTCGTCCACATAATCAATCTTTCCCTGGAAACTGGGGTATTCTCCGATGCGTTTAAAAGGGCAAAAGTCATCCCTCTCCAAAAAGGTGGGTTTAAGCTAGATATCAAAAATTATACACCTTTATCAGTCCTTCCCCCGTTTTTAAAAATATTTGAAAACATTATGCACAAAAGGCTTTATGATTACCTTACGAAAACAGGGGTGCTACGTGAAACCCAGTTCAGCCTTAGGTAAGGTCACTCGACGTCGGACGGCGCGCATTCACTCTGTGATACTGTAAATAAATGCAGTGAACGTGGTGAAATTCCTTTAACTATTTTTATTGATTTTAGAAAAGTGTTTGATACAGTGGATTTTAAAATTTCACTCAAACGTCTACAGTCCCTTGGAGTTTGTGGTAATTATCTGAAATGGTTTGATAGTTTTTTAAGTGGAAGATCTATTCAAGTTGTTTTAAATGATGCATTTTCTTCTCCCTATTAAGTGAAGTGTGGTGTACCTCAAGGATCTGTCTTGGGACCACTTCTGTACCTTGTGTATGTTGATTCAATGCGTTTTTACTTACCGGAGTGTTTTATTACGACTTTCGCAAATGATTGATGATCTACTGTTGAAAGTAAATAGGGTTTTAAAGTCATTTTATGTATTTACAAGTTTGAGCCTTTTGTCAGTGAATGTTAAAAAAAATTAATTTTATGATTTTTAGGAGGGTTGGTAAGCCTCCGAGTGTTGATGGAGAGATATTTTTTAATGGTAAGCCTTTGTCACAGGTGCATGAGGTGCGTTATTTGGGCTTCCAGCTTGATTGTAATTTGTCTTGGAAGCAACATCGTGATCTTGTTGCAGCTAAAGTTGCTAGGGGTCTGGGAATTTTGCGTCGTTTGAAGCATTTTTTACCATTATCGGTTCTTTTATTATTGTATCATAGTATTGTTGCGCCCTATATTTTTTATGGTTGTGTCATTTTGTCTACCAATTTTTATGCAAATTTCAAAATGAGTGCAGATTATACAAAATAAAACAGTACGTCTTCTTGGGAATTATATAGAAAATGTGAATGATACCGCGTCATGTTTTAAAAAATTAAGAGTGCTTAACATTGGTCATATTCGCGATTACCAAGCTGCTAATTTTGCCTTTAGATGTTGGAATGATGTATGTCCTCCGGTTTTTACAAATTTTTTTCGCGTAAATAGTTCACTCCACAGGTATGCGACTAGTGAGGCGGAAAATTTTTACGGTTGAGTATCGAGACACCACACGTGCAGGTTTCGGAATTCGGTATTTGGCTCCGGCTATTTGGAATGATATCCCAGTTGGCGTTCGGGATGCTGAACACATTGGGTCGTTTAAAGTAAAAATAAAAAAACATTTATTGGGAGAGGGGAAATAATTTATTATTATTGTCATTATTATTATTAATGTCTCATTTTTTTTCTTTTCTTTTATTTCTTTTCTTCATAGGTTTTGGTGTTAATGGTTAATTGAGAATGTTCAGGTCTTTTTTTTTTTTTTTTTTTTTTTTTTTTTTTTTTTTTTTTTTTTTTAAATGAAATTTGTAAAAGGTTGAGAATTAGAGGATTGCAGCCGTCTTTCATCAGGCTTTTTGAGCCTTCCCTGGGCGGTTGCTTGTATATAGTTTATTTTGTAATTATTAGTAAATAAAGCAAGTCAAGTCATATCACTTTGGACTCTTAAAAGGGAACTAGAACTTTCAATTTCCAATCCAATGAGCCCCCTCTAAAGTTTATACTACCATTGCTTCCATAAAACCTTGTATCCCCCTGGGGCACAACGTAAAATCCCTGCCCCCAGGCTTTGGGGGGAAGGGTTGTTTCAACCCCAAAGGTCTTGTTATATGATCTTTGACTGTTTTCAACAAAATGGCTATCTCAAAATTTCTATCGGATGCAGTTGGAGAAAAAAGTACGTGGGGGGGGGAGCTACCCTCCGATCACTTTTGACTCTTAAAAGGGCACGAAATCTTCTGATTTCCAGTCAATTGAGCCCCTTTCAAATTTATACGACCACCTCTTCCATAAAGACCTTATATGTTAAGAATGGACAACTGCTAAAGGGCTGTGGAGGTGGTTATCCCAACTGGACCTTTCAACTATGTCGAGCAAAATGGCAATTTCAAAGTTTGGATTGAAAGTATTTTGGGAAATGATGGGCGTGGAGGGGCTGGCTGCCCTCCAGTCACTTTTGACTTTTGAAAAGGCCACTAGAACATTTAGTTTCCAATTGAATGGGCCCCTTTTGAACTTTCTACGACAACTCTTTTTATGCAAAGTGCCCTGTTCAGAAAAAACAACAACAACAGATTGTGGCCACATTGCCCATTGATCCCAAGCTTTTTTTTAAGCTTTTTCTTGCGCCCAAAAAGCTTTTCTAGTAAACCATATTTTAAAGACCCTGGAAATTTTTGTTATATACAGTATCAAATTCTGCGGTAATTTTCAACGAACTTCTAAGCTTTTTGGCAAAGAACGTGAACTTACTATTTAAAAGTAAAAAAGATCTTCTGCTAATAAAATTATTTTGAAGTTTTTATGTCGGCTTAGCAACACCAAGAGTAACGAGCATTGCAGGAATTTTTTTTGAAATGTTTGTCTGACTCGCAAAAACGTAACAAAAATGTATATAAATATAGTTTTTAAACGTTTTTTGAGGTTTTTTTGTGTGTAAAACCACCCTAAAAGAAAATCCTTGTGTAAAACACCCCCCCCTCCCCCAAAAAAACTGGATACGGTCCTGGTCATACACTAGAAAAATGGTAGAAAATGCTCACAATCAACGTTAGGTTTACCATTTTAGACTTTGATTTATTTTTTCAATCTCTTCCTTTTTCCCAGCGGTAAATCCCCTGACCCTCCCTGGTGGGAACGTCAGGGGGTGGGAGCCTCAGGGGAGCGTCATTGGCAATCATAATCCAATGATTACCAATGCAGCTGCGACAAATCAGGCAAAACGTACAAAGCCAGCCTCAGTTCGACTAGCAACTCTCTGTATAAGTTAAATATGATAAGTCTGTGAACAGTGATGTGCATTAGGTGTGGGGGTGGGGGGCTAGAAACATCCAGGTCTCCGACTATATTTAAAAAACTATCGGAGAGAGAAATATCTCCAAAAATAGTATTTTCGAAAATTGCCTTAAAAATACCTGGAATTGGAAAATACTAAATGGACGGGCAGAAAGCAAAATCTTTGGCAATCTGTCATCCTTTATTCAAAAATAGTGACTTAGAATGCTTATCATTAAGTAATTAAAACTTGATGCATGAATATAAATGTGTTCCAAATTCTTCACCGGATATATTTGAGTTTTCTCTAAAGGGATTAGAATTTAAATCTATCAGCAGGTTATAGCCACAGCATAAATATATACACATACGAACAGTAGCGAAAAGCTTCTCCAAAAATGATACAGATTAAACCGCTCATAAAAGGATTTCCACTTGTTCATCTCGGCAATAGTTTCAGTTAGTTGCTTCTGGGCATTCAGTCAGATCACAGCATATGTCGTTTGTCCCTGCCCGTGCGCGAAGGGGAGTCATGAAGAGTGATTTAGCTTGATGTGCTTCAAAAATCTTTAATGAAGAGTATAGGACTTTTCGCTACTGTTCGGATATATATTTACTCTGTGGCTATAGCCATCAGCCACTTATTTGCAATTATATAACCTATACCAATTAGAACATTCCATCTTTACCCTTTAATGGCTCCTTTTTTTAAACGACTAGTAAAATTGAAAATTTATGACAGTTCTAGAGAGAAAATAATACTAGCCCCAATTAGTTGTTGAATATAAGAACAGGGTCCATTTTGTTGCCCTTGGAGAATTCTCCCTGGAAAATTGTTATAGGGGGAATCCCCCCCCCCAGAAAATTATCCCATGAAAATACCCTCACGACAATTCCCTTCTTGAAAATTCTCCTCAAATGTAAAATTGGGCACCCAACTGGGAATTAAAACAAATAAAAAGAAAAGCAAATCAGCTTTTATCAAGGAGGGCCGAATCAGCTTTTATCAAGGAGGGTAATTGTGTAGGCAAGGGGATGCCAGATGCCTAAAGAGCAGATTTCAATGCCGAACCTGTCTAAGTTTTCATGAGCCTTCATATAAATATAGGAAGCGGTATAGGGGACAGGAATTAATCTATCATATTGATGAAGGAAAGATACGGGAAAAAATGATCAAACCTCGGGAAAATTACAACAGAATTTTTTTTGCATTAAAATGTTTAGAGAAATCAGCTGAATTACACAAAAAAAATCTCCACCAAAATCCCCCTTGCACAGAAGTCCAAATTTGCCCTTGAAGGGGGAAATGAGGGGGGGGGGAATCTATTTTTGTGTCTATAAATATTTTGGAGTTTAAATAGTCGTTTCCTATTAAATTAAGCATGCTGACTCCAAATCTGGAGTCAGGTTTCAGGTTCCCATTTTTCCGTATCTTTATGCTCATTTCCACCCTAAAAAGACGGGGAGGGGGGGCTAAAACTCGAAATTAAGAGGTTGTCGTATTTTTTATCGTTTTCTATGGAATGAATGGTTGCGAATTCGAAAATAAAGTAAAAAACTTGATTTTACTTAGTCAAGTACCTCATCTTACCTAAAACAGTTATGAAAATTGACCTAAACGAACTAGTTATTTTAATGTTTTTTTGGTCGATTCACCATTTCCTATCAACCTAGGAATGGCACCTTAGAATAAGAGTCTTAAGGAGTTTAATTTCAAACCAGTATTCTAGAATCTCCTCCCCCTCCAGTTTGCAGTTTCCATTCCTTAGTGCCATTTTTAGCAGATTTAATCACTAGAGCCATCTACCATAGTACTTGCTATATGACTGTGTTCAAGGCTACATAAAGGTTTGTGCCGTTTTATTTACTTCCAAAAAAAGACGAAAGAATAAGCTTTGATCCACGGACATTGAGTAACAATATTTCGGAATATATTTTGTTAGATTATTGTCATTATGTGAGATATAGTGATTATGCTTCCGATTTTGGAAAAGAGTGGATAATCATTTCTGATTTTCCACTTCATTTGTGCAACGCTATCTACTGTGTATCATTCAAGCCGAGTTTGTTCTTCTCCAGGTGGCGATGGGTTGAATTCTGCCGAATTCAATATCCATGTCCCGACAAAAAAGAAGATACCGCAAATTGCTAAGGTTTCACAGATTGTTTGAAAAGCAACGTGAAACGCTGGTTCTAATTAATATAAGGCGTTTGGTATAACCCCGAGGTTTACCAACTATGCAGAAATACAGCAGCGCGACAAATACACTATTTTCGATTCTAAAAAGTATTCCTTGATGTTCTTGTTCGCCAACTTAGTAATACAGTTTTAAATTACAACTGCAGTGAAACCATCATGACTTTTCTTGACATTGGGCTATGGTTCAACAAATTTTTTTAATAGGACAAAAGTGAAGAAACACCCCATAGTTACACAGTTCTTTAGTTTTTTTCCCTTTTATGAGTCATTTCCAGCTTATAAATCTAGTGGGACAAAGAATGAAGAAATATGCCATAGTTTCCCAATCCTTGATTTTTTTTTTTCCATTTTGAAATCATTTTAGCTTTTAAATCAAATGGGACAAAGAACAAAGAAACACTCTATAGTTGCCCAACCCCTGAGTTTTTGCTAATTTTTCGGAGTCATTTTTAGCTTTTAAGTCTGATAGGACAAAGAATAAGGAACCACACCATAGTTGCCCAAACCTTGATTTTTTTTTCTTTTTGAAAGGATTGGATTATGCCTGGATTAACTGAACAAAAAAGTGCTATAAATTAAGAAGTTTCTTTTTTTATTTAGAACGGTCAATAAGAAGAACATGGTCTGCCCGATATACCAAAGTAGTATCAAATCCGGTGAAAACACAGTCATATTATCCGAGGAAGGAGCCGATGGCGTTAATAACGCAATTAAAAAGAGGTAGTAGAATTGCTGTGACGACCGGAAATGAAGTCCACACCGTGTGTCGTCCTAACTTCTGTGACAGACATCGAGTCGTCCAAGAAAAAAAAACCTAAAAGGGAAGTTAAGCAAAAAGAATCAGTTGCAGTCCCTTGGACTAGATCTTCGGCTCCACGCTTTGATTTTTCGAAAAAATGCCTGTTCTGTGGTCAAGCAGTGAAGCTATGTAAGATAGCAAGTCGTAAATTCGCTGAAGCTTATGCCGTGTGACCTAATAGCTTCAACCGTTCAATTAGTGAAATATGTCAAATATGATCAGTTGACTTCAGGACAGGAAAAGGGATTCCACAAAAATTCTGTGGTCTAGAAGAAGTTAGTCACGTGCCTCTACTCAAGAAACGGAAGGAGAGACTGTGACATAGTACAAGGAAAGCCGCTCTTGAAGAAGCACTTCAGTTTTATGTCAACAGGGAAGAGCCGGTACCTTTAATGATCATTTTCACAAATATGGTTTATATTCTCTCTGAAACTGACTGTGAAAGTTCGGCCTGCAGCTTTCGTTAAGCCAAGGATTGGTTCGTCAGTGACTACGGTGAACAAGTAGCTGTGTCCAATTCAAACAGGAAAGAGACAATCGTAACAATTAGAGATAGGGTTGGACAGGATATTACGAGAATTTAACCAAGAGGTGAAAGCAGAGAGTGAAAAAGAAGTAGGGGATCAGATCATCAAAGTTGTTGGAGGGATAATAAAACGTGAAATTAAATCCATTACGACAAGAAACGATTCATACGAATTCCTTAACGAATTATCGTCAGTAGGGAAGTGTTTAAACTTCGTGTGCCAATCTCTTTGTCTACTGATTTAATCAATAGGGATAGGCTCGCCTCTTCTAATATCTTCTATTGGACAGGATATAATGCAGGCATGCAGACAATGGGGTTTAATGTCTCTTGTACAAATAGGACAGGCTTCGCAGCTGCATCACCATTTTTCATCCCAGTTTTAAATTGAAACACTGCACAATCTCGGCTTCTGCTCTTCGTACTCAAAAGTAAGAAAAAATTAAAAAGATGTGCAACAGTAAAAATAAACGTTTTTGGAAGAGTCCAAAGAAAAGCACATTTTTGTCAGTATGTAGGAGACAATGTCGATCGTAATATTGCTACTATCGATGGCCTGAATACCTTTCATGGAATGGGATTCATTGAAGTGTCCAAACCCGAGTTGCCGGCAACGGAGCTATTAGTACCAAGAAAAGAAGTAAGTGAAGATGAGTTGAAGTCAATTGGCATCGTGCCATTCTACACTTGCCAAAAACCAGGCACGCCAAAACCAAGGACTTTTGTTTGCTTGACAAACAGTAGTGACGCTCATGACAATGAAAGCAAGATTGAAACGTTCTGGCGCACCTCTGGATTTCTCAAAAGCTCATACGTGAGCTGATTGACCTTTATGTGGTCAATACACCAAAAGCTCTCTTATCCAGGGAAGTCGAATATTCATTTTTTGGTTAAGGGTTAGCCACAACCCAAGCGAAATCTCCTGCGTTTATTCTACACTTATGCATACTAACGAGCGCGCTAGTCGAGCTGGGAAAACTCTAATCGTTACCTTTGACAAACGACTTTACTGGAAGACCAAGTGTATCGTCGATGCAGAGCCTGCCACAAGTGCTTTAAGAAATGCTATTGTTGTCCTAGGTGGATTTCACACCCGCATCAGTTTCCTAGGGACCATTGGCTTCCTTATGGTTGACTCGGGACTTTTGGAAACCAAAAGTCAAGTATATGTGCCTGACACTGGACGAAGTATATTACATGGCAAAGCTGTCTCTCGTGCTTTGCGAGGCCATGGTCTGTTAGAGATAGCCCTTTATGCAAACCTTTCATCATCAGAACTGTATAGCAGAGTTTTTGGTGGTAATTACATGCTACCAGAACCCCTTCAAAAGGCAAAACAGGCGTATGATTCTCTCCTTGAGGGACATGACATTGACGAAGTGCAGGTGTCAGAAGCAGCATATCCATGAAATATTGCATAGCGTAAAAGAACGATTACCCGAGTCCAGAACTGCCCGTCGTTGTTTTCAGTACCTGGAACTGCTTGGAATTTTGAGAAAGAACCTGAGAGCAGAACGAAGTGGCAGTTTTGAGCTTTATCTACGGTTTTTGTTAGAAACGTTAATGATAAATATGAAAAGGAGTGGTTGGTCTGACGAGAGGTAGAGGCATGACTGAATTGCAGCAGACAATTTGGACATCTGCCATGCCTACTTTGGTTCTCGTTAACAAACGCATGCAGAACCTGACTAGCCTTGCAGAGCTGACTATTGGAAATCACGCAGAAGCGATATCTTGAGAGAGAGATGAGAGAGAGATATTTTATTTCAAAAAGATCACTATCACAAGCCCACAAAGGGCCGAATTCGGACTTCAGAGTCGACAATATAAATGATTGCACTAAAACTGGCAAAAATGAAACAACAACAACGAAAAGGAAAAATCATAATGAACAATCATTTAACAGTCAATAATTAAAACTGTAAAAAGTCAATTAAAAAGTAAAAAAGATAAAAACTGATCAAACTAAACTTACACAAATACGAATCGGAAAAAGAATTATAACGGACATAAAAAAAAGGGAAGGGGGGGGGGGGAATAAGCGAAGAGACACAGGAAAAAAAAGAGCGAGACATAACTGCATATGAAATAAAAGGGACAAGAAAGCTGTGTCAATAATCCAACTACAGTAAATAAATAAAAGATTTAAAAAATAAAAAATGGTCAAGAAGGGGGGGGGGGTGGGGGAGAAAAAAAAAAAAAAAAAAAAAAAAAAAAGGAACTATTTGTAAATTTATTACATTTTTAATTTAATAAAGGGGACAAAATTTATTTAATAAATCGAATAAAAGCCGTGAATGGGGGACAAAACCGGGATGGGCTCAGAAAAAGCTCGAGGCGGCCGTAATCTGGATGGGGAGTGATGTTTGGGGAAAATACTTGCCGTCCGAGGGTTTGTTATGGCATTTTTTGCAAAACGGAGGTACAAATTATTTCTTCGTCTGTCGAGGGTCTGTAGGTTTGAAATATTTAACAAATACAAATACGGTATCTTGCCCTCTTTAAAAATAATTCTTAGAGCTCTCTTTTGGACATTTTCAATTTTTCGTGTTGCTTCATTAGAGAGGCCAGGGTGCCACACAGGACAAGCGTACTCTAATATGGGACGCACAAAAGAAATGTATACTTGTAGTAAATGTGATTCGGGGCAACTGAATTTATTTAAAAGTTTAAGGAGGGAAAGCGAGGAGTTTACTTGTCGTAGGATATTATTTATATGGGCATCCCATTTCAAATTGGAAGAAATTGTAACACCAAGGAGTTTAAGAGATGTGACAGAGGTTTCAGGAGGTATAGGAGCAAGAAAAAGGGGAGGGGACTTAAGGAAACTTACTGAGACTATTGCGGATTTAGAAGGGTTAACAGTCATGTCAAGGGAAGAGGCCTCACAGGCAATATCTTGGAGTATGCCCATTGGGTTGCTAAAGATGTTTTTATGACATATCTCTAAAACTGTCAAGTCTTCGAGGAAATCTAGAGATCTGTTGGACATAGAAAAGATAGTTCGATACATTGAGCACCTAGAACCCTTCAGTCACGATTCACAGCTGTTGAACGTAATTACTGGTGTCCGGGTTTAATCATCTGTAAACGTAGACGATGCCAAATGTGTGGGAGAAAAGATCCTAAAAGACATGGAAGCAAAAGCAACTGACAAATATGTTTTGAGGAGAAAGCTGTAACTATGGCTGAGAAGTCACCGGTGGTGATAGATAGGGAAAGAGAAATTGACGAACCACCTTTAATCTTCCAACGTCTAGCTACAGTGGCTAGCACCAGAGGTACTGTTGTTCGAGCTCTGTACTTTTCCACCATCGCTCTTTAGTTCATTCGAGTTGATGAGGACAGCCGACAGCTTTAGGTTGTGCTTTAAAGTCAAAATTTTTTTGTGATTAAATTACCTGAGTTCTAAACGTTCCTTTTTATAATTAATTTATCTGAAGTTTTGACCTCGATTAAAGAATTGTTTTTAAAGAAGTTATACTTATCAACCCCTCATATTACAGGGCCCTCAGGGGTGGAAATCAGGTAAATAGTAAAAAAAAAACTGCTTCTTGACCTCATATTTGGCATTACACTACTTTATACGATATAAAATGATCCTTTAGTCACAGGAATCCGTCAAATAATGATCTGCATACTTTAACCAGCCCCTCCCCCCATTCCATGAAGGGGAAAACTGATATCCTGAGGCGGAAAACTGGATTTCTGACGCTTTTATTCGAATTCATCATGCTATATTTGATAGGAAACGACTATTTAAACTCCAAAACATTTATAAACACAAGAATCGATTTCCCCCCTCATTTTCCCCCTTCAAGGGAAAATTTGGGACACTTATGCGAGAGGCATTTTGGTGGATTTGTTTTGCTGTAATTCAGCTGATTTTTCTGAACATTTTGGTGTAGAAAAAAAATTATGTTGCAATTTCCCCGAGGTCAATACGTATTTTTACCCCACTATATCCCTTTATTTAGACTAAGCCTGAATAAGGGTGCTGCTGGGTGATACCTCCTTTCTTATTGCAGAGAATTGTTTCGACATTTATCTTAAAGCTCCATTTAATTAAACTAATTTACTTCATATTTTATTAAATTAGGTGGTGCTATTAGTAAGGCGGGGGGGGGGGGGACTGGTGGATAATTTTGTAGGCGGAGGGAAGGGGGCATATGCCTGAAAGTGCGTATTTTAATGTCAAAACATTCCAACTTCAGACAAATTGAGACTTCAGACAAATATAGAAACAGTTCCAGGGAAGGGGTTATTTCCATGGGTAGAAATCGATATCTAATTCCTCTTGATTTCCGGGAATATTTCTGTTCTACGGCTTTGCTATGAAAGTAGAGAATAACATTAAACCTTAAAACGAACAGAACTTGTCCGGGCCGTATCAAGGATTTTTTTTCGGGGGTTTACAAAAACAAATTCGGCGGTGGAGGATATACAATAAAAAACCTAAAAAAAAAAAAAGTTAATTAACAAAAAAGAATCAAAGCTAAATTCTCATAGAAGACGCTAAATTTATTGGAGCACCAAATTTCTTATTTTTCTCATTTTGCCTTTAGTTATTCGTGTGCAATTGGTGTCATTTGTGAATAACAAAAAAAAAAACAAAAAAACAATT
Source organism: Artemia sp. Qi Xiang Cuo (assembly GCF_049724085.1). Taxonomy (NCBI): domain Eukaryota; kingdom Metazoa; phylum Arthropoda; class Branchiopoda; order Anostraca; family Artemiidae; genus Artemia; species Artemia sp. Qi Xiang Cuo. Next base: position 5,265,933 of record NC_142811.1, read on the forward strand.
ATTAAAGCAATATTCCGACAGCAGAAATTTTTTCAAAATTTTACAAATATGGTTACAGACTATGAGCTAGTTTATTCGAGCTTTTTTTTTCAAAAATATGCTGTAAAAACTTTGAAGCAATAATTTTGATTTACTGCTGGATCACTTCTTGACTGCTGGATCACTTGGGTCTTCTTTCAGTAAATCTGGATCCCACTTTGGCTAATCAGTCATCAATAATCCGCTCTGTCACATTAATTAATCATAATTTTTCTTCCCATCACATCGTCTTATCTCTCCCAATGGCAGTTATAAACTGTGCGACCAGCTTTAGGATCTGTATATTGTCACTGTCATTTGCAAATCCTCCCAAAATCAAATTTACACTCAACTGTTGTCTTCTTTCATGAAAAAAGGCGTTGATATCACAATCTTAAGTGATATCACTTATCACAATCTATAAGAAGATGTACCAGACTTTCTTCTTTGTCACAAAACTCACAGTTACTTGACTCTCCATAAAACTTTGCCCTGTAAGATTTTATATCTGCATGGCCTCATCTAAGACGAAATGCTAATCTTCCATCTTTCCTACTTAATCCTTGGTACACATGTCTCTCAAACTTTCTTGCTACTTTTCAGGTAACAAACTAATTTCCAGATTGATTTCTGCTATCCTCAAAATCATACGTTCTTACTGATTGTATGAATTCATCAATTTGCATTGCAGATCTAGGAGTTGAACCACTAGTAAATACTTTTAGTGTTTCACATGCCATTTTAGCGTCTATGTCAGCACTCTCATTCCCCGCAATCTGAACATGGGCTGGGATCCACTGAAGACATATGTTTGCCGTTGAAATAAATGATACTATTTTCATGTAGCACAATGCAACTTCTCTTGAAATTTTCCCATTTTCATCAAAATTGGCGAGTGCCTCCAATGTACTTTTTGAATCTGAAAACAATACAATGTTTCCTTGGTTGCTAAGATTTTCTTTAGCAAATACAATTGCTTCCTTTATGGCTATTACTTCAGCCTGGAATATTGTTGCCTCTGAATGTTTTATAAGGAATAATTTCTTTTATGTAATTTCTGAAAACATGTCTGTTATACATTCTTCTTAGCGACATCTATATTTATCTACTATAGAGTTCATAAAGAAATATTTGTTTGCAATTCTTACTGATTACCTGATACCTGATATCCAATCATAAATAATTAATTTAAAGTAGAAAAATAAAGTTAATGATTGACGTAATATAATTGCATTTAAAATTAGTTAAACCCTACAAAATTCCTAAAACTCTAAGATAAATTTATAATGGGAAAATAAAGAAATTATTCAACTGTTAAGTGACAAAAAATGCTTGACATTAAATGAAAAAAATAGTTTTTATGCATATGAATGTAGAAAGCGCATTTCAAATTTTAAGCGAACATTTACGTCACAAAACATTAAGTGGGCTAACCCTTACTCCTTTTCATCTATCTTTTGACGTAAAGTTTTTATCAAAATGCTTTGAGAGCGTACCATCTAAAGAATAAATGACAAAAAATTTAAGATCGTATGCCCTAACAGCTGTGGCATCGTTTCTGGAAGGGGAGGGGCTAGGGGGGCATATACCCTCAATCTATTGTACTGGCCCAATAGAAGATGTCTACCGGTCCAATATCAGATTAACATGGGATTTCTACCGGCCCATTACATGTGGAACTCCTAATCCTTCGCACCGGTGCAATGCGGAAACTTGTTTCTAGTGGTTGGTTGCCAAGATTTCCAGGTGTTTCAGTATGATTAATTGGAGTATAGTCGGGATAATAGGCAAGTAGTAATGCTAGGGAAATTGACATTGGATTTCTGTGACACCCATAGGAAAATCCACATGGGATTTTAAGCGCAGCCCTGTTTTTAGCTGGCGGACTTTCTAAGACACTCCCAGGTGTTCTATTATTTCCCCTATTGTTTTTCTGTTTTTCATATGGTCAGGGTAATACACAAGTAGTAATAATAGTATATTGACATGGGATTTTAAAGGGACAGATAAGTGGAGCTACCGGCCCCTCAAGCCCTCGCACCTGTGCAATGAGGTCACCTATCCTATGAAAGGGAACATAGTTGGCAAGACCCCCACGACACACCCCTCTGGACTCCAATGACATTAGATGACTTATTTTCTGTTAAACGGTCAAGTGTAATATTCTTGACATAATTTTATGTAGCCTTGCGTCAGGAACCCATGGGGAATCCCCGCTTGTAACTTAACGACAGTACGCACCTTTTGTGATGCCACGTAATGATTGCGCAACCATCACTTTCTTTTAACTTAATGACGGCGCGCACTTTATGTAAGGTCAGGTCAGCACACACTTTTAGGTAATAATGGAACGCGTCACTGTTGCATAATACCTTTTTTGGCATTTTTTTTTTCGCCCGAAACGTTCAAAGCATTTCTTTGTTTTATTCTTTATATCTTTGACCTCGCTAGGACTCGAAGGGTCAATTTTCTTCCAGTGGAAAAATACTCCAAGCAACACGACTAACAGACCATTCCCAGTATTCTGTACTAGTCATTATATTCTAGAAATAACACATTCCCGTGACGTCATAAGACACGTATCTGTCTATTCAGTTACGCATCTGGCGGGATTGAAGCTCATGTCGATCTTCTCCTAGCCAGATGTAAAATCGTAATATATGTAAAAAGAAACGTTTATTATAGAAAGTTAAGGGTCCTCGTTTCATTGAGCGAAGACTATGAATATTTCACACCATCATGGCAAAAAATCCCACCCCCCTAGCAACCATTTCCAGGGGGTGGAGTTGATATCAGAGTTCAATTCGAGTCATATTAAGAGCTTTTAGCGAAACTGCATCGTTTCTTTGAGTGGGATGCTAGATCTCAGTCCCCCTCTCCAGAAAAAATTCTTTTAACACCTCCCACCTTATCTGTAAGCTCATGAGTGTGATAATTCAAGGCAATATATGCCAACCTGGGAAACTATGGATGGGATACGGTACTCTCTGGCACTCTCATTATTCCAAAGGCATTTACAGATATTTTCACAGTAAAAATGTGCTTTTAAATCAATTGATTTATGTTTTAGCAATCCACCCTCAACATGACGCCCCCATGGCAATTCTAGCCACATTACCATACTATTACCACTCTGCGGCACCCTCTGACACCCCTTTATCATTCCTAAGACATTTTTCAGACATTTTTGTTAAAATTATGCTTCAATCCGGTGCTTCTTGTTTTTCGCAAGCCAAGCCATTCATGATATTCCACAAAACACTCCACACCACCATGGCATCACAGCCCTACCTCTCTGGCATCCACGTACAATCACCCACTCATCCCCCCTCTAGGACATTTTCAAATTTTTCCAGCGAAATTAAGCTCATGCATCTAAATTAAACAGTGTTTTATGTATTTGAACAGCGGGAACTCAACATTTCATTGCTAGAACGTGCTACTCAAAGCAATTCACTCCACAATGCCAGCACTATTTCTGCTCTGTGACACCCTCTGACACCCCCTTCATCATTCCTAAGACATTTTTCAGTCATTTATTGTTAAAAATTATGCATCAATCCGCTGATACAAGTTTTCCCAACCTAACCCTACGTGATACACCATGTCAATTCACACCACAGTGAAATTACTTGACTCCCCCCTCTGACATCACATCATCACCTCCAATACTTTTTTCAGACATTTCTTGTTAAAAAAATTATGCTTCAATCCGGTGATTCAAGTTTTTTGCAAGCCAAGCTTATCATGATGCTCCACAAAACACTCCACACCATAACAGCTTTACGCGCCTGCCCTGTCAATTCACGTAAAATCACCCACTCGTCCCCCCTCTTGGGCATTTTCAGCTTTTCCTTGCGAAAATAAGCTCATAAATGTAAATTAAACAGTACTTTTTATTTTTGAACTTTTTTGAAATTTTATTTTTTTTCGCGCGAATCGTTCGAAGCATTTTTTTTCTTTCTTTTAACTTAATGACGGCGCGCACTTTATGTAAGGTCAGGTCAGCACACACTTTTAAGTAATGATGGAACGCGTCACTGTTGCATAATACCTTTTTTGGCATTTTTTTTTTCGCCCGAAACGTTCAAAGCATTTCTTTGTTTTATTCTTTAGATCTTTGACCTCGCTAGGACTCGTAGGGTCAATTTTCTTCCAGTGGGAAAATACTCCAAGCAACACGACTAACAGACCATTCCCAGTATTCTGTACTAGTCATTATATTCTAGAAATAACACATTCCCGTGACGTCATAAGACATGCCTCTGTCTATTCAATGACACAACTGGCGGGATTGCAAGCTCATGTCGATCTTCTCCTAGCCAGATGTAAAATCGTAATATATGTAAAAAGAAACGTTTATTATAGAAAGTTAAGGGTCCTCGTTTCATTGAGCGAAGACTAGGAATATTTCACACAATCATGGCAAAAAATCCCACCCCCCTAGCAACCATTTCCAGGGGGTGGAGTTGATATCAGATTTAAATTCGAGTCATATTAAGAGCTTTTAGTAAAACTGCATCGTTTCATTGACTGGGATGTTAGATTTCAGTCCCCCTCTCCAGATAAAATTCTTTTAAATTTTAGTTCATTGTCAGAGTTCAACGAGTGAAGAGCTAAACAAGTTTTCAATTGAATCGGATATAATATAGCTGAAGCTTGCTGAAATTTGTTGAACTTGTGTAAGGAACTAAGCACATATTACAAGCGTGAGTACTTTGGGGTGGAAGATTGGAACATTTAGTTGTTGAAGTTTGTTACCTGTAGTGCCCCCCCCCTTTGTAACTGCAGATTGTATAATGGCAAAATACAAAGAGTTCGATCTTGTCCTAGCTTCATTTCAGGGATACCCCTTATGGCCATCAGTAGTTATTAAATCCACCAAAGACCAGAAAAATCAAGCTAGATACCTAGTCTTTTGCTACGGTACCCACTCTGAGCATAATATAGCGGAAGCTCATATCCGCAACTGGACTGAGCACTTTAAGGAAGCTTGTACAAGGACAGATAAAGATGTAAATAAGGCTTTTGAAGAGCAGCGCCTATTCCCTGATATTTTCGAGACTAAGAGTAAAACCTACTTGTCTCTACCTAAAACTAAAGCAAAATCCGGCCTAGCGCCATCAACTCAGGCTTCTGCAGCAGCATCAACTTTAAAGGAAATAATGAATGAAACTCAAGAAGAACTAATGGACACCAAGTCCAACCTAATTAATGAAATTTCTCGTGTTATATCAGACACAATGAGAGATTACCGTGCTTCGGAAATTATCAGTGAAGATATTTTGAACGAAGTTTATAATTCTATTTCACTTGAATATAATGTTAAATTTGGAAAAAATTGAATCAACCCTTCAAAAACTTTATAATGCTGTGAACTTGCTTGAAAATAAAATTTCTAAAATAGAGGACAGGGTTGACCAACTTGAGCAGGATACCTTACTTGACACCCTAATTTTCTACGGTTTGAAACCAAACCCCAATGTGTAATTGATGGATAATCTTAATGACGTTATAACAAAAATAATGGGCTTGCAAGATTTCAAAAAAATGGACCTCTTAAAGCCTAATCGATTCCGTATGCCTGCTACTCAAACTGAGAATGTGAAAATTGCCCCCATCCTGGTGAAATTTTCAAAATTGGATATTGCTCGAAAAGTGTTTGCAGCAAAAAGTAAGTTGGTTAAGTCAGGTGTATTTGTGTCTGAAAACCTAACTAAAAAGCGTCGCGATCTATTAAACGCGGCTCGCAGCACCTTTGGTCCAAGAAGTGTTTGGTCGGATCATGGACAAGTTCTAGCCAAAGTTCCGGGTGAAACTCGTATACGTAAAATAAACTATTTGCGTGAATGCATTAGTATGTGATTTGTTGGTGTTTTTCTTAATTTGTAAATGCCTTCCACAGTTCATTGATTTTCATTTATTTACTTTATTTATTTTTTCATTTTTGTTTCTCTTTCCGTGCTAATGGTTCATTCCGATAATACCTGCTGTCCAATTAGTTATTTGTTTGTTTGTAATCCTTTGACAGGTTTTTCTTTTGCAATTGATTTAAGTAAAAATTTCTTTTTGGTTCATCAGGTGACTTTAATAGACTCCAAGTAAAACCTGTTTTTGTGAATTTTTTAAGCCATGAGAGTCGGCTTTGCGAGCTTGAAAATAATCCTTTCGATGTAATTAGTTTCGTAAATAATTATGTGGGTCAGGCTAATCAAAGTCCGATTAATATAAACCCTATTAGTTATAGTAAATATGTTTCGGATTTGGGGGGAGAGGAGGTTACCAAAGGAAATTATTCTCTGATAGCATTTAAGCTCAATATTCAGGGTCTCTCCTCGTCAATAGATAATTTAAGACAAATTGTTTCGGATGGATAGCCTGATGTTGTGGGTTTATGTGAGACGTTTTTGGATTCTGGCAATGAAATGCTATCGGATATCCATGGCTACAAAATAGAACGTATAAACCGCTTCAAGATGGCTAAGGGAGGTCTTGCCATGTATCCACCGGAAGTAAAATGATTAATTCTTTTAGTGACCAGGGTGATGTCAACTCTTTGGTGGAACGTTTGTTGAGTTACAAAATAATCCCTTAGATATAGAAAGTATAATTAATAATTCAGTTGGAAGTAGAAATAGGAATTATAATGATCCTAAATCGGTTATTGAAAGTAAATATGTTTCGCAATTAAGTGGTTCTGCCTCTTCTAAACAAGATGGTATTTTCTCTGTGCTTCACCTAAACATTCAGGGACTTTGTTCCTCTTTTGAAGAGCTGAAACGGATCGTCAGTGGTGGAACTCCGGATGTTATTGGATTGTGTGAAACTTTCCTGGATTCAAAAAAGGATATGCTTTTAGATATCCAAAGATTTAGGATGGAGAGGATGAACCGGAAACAGATGGCGAAATGTGGCCTTGCCCTGTATATTGCCGATCATCTTGTATATAATTTCCGAAGTGATTTTGAGTAGAAATGAGGAAGGAATCTTTGAATCCCTTTTTACTGAGATTAAGTCAGGTTGTAAGAATTTAGTTGTCGGTTTGGTTTACAGATCCCCTAGTGGATCTATTCCTTCGTTTATGAAAATTCTAGAAGAGGTTTTGGACTTAGTCCAAAAGCATCCTTGCGAATTAATCCTTATGGGAGATTTCAACCTTAACCTGCTGAATCAAAATTCTGCTTCGGCTGCAGATTTTTTGTCAATGATGCTTTCTGCGGGAACTCTACCTTCAGTTTGTATACCACCCCGGGTTACTGAGATGCATGCATCACTTATTGATAATATTTTTTCGTCACTAGATGTCTTAGATAATTTGGTGATGATTAGTGATATTTCTGATCATTTCCCTGCTATTTCACGATATAGGACTGATAATCGATTGCACCGTAAAGTTTCGCCATCTAATCTCCCATTTTTTCGTTTTGGTGTCAGTGAGATCAGTCTACTTAAATCTCGTTTGACTGATCAGCCATGGAATAGTTTGGATTCTGAATCGGATTTTAACCGCTCTTTTGATTTCTTTTATGATTCAGTAAAAGAGGGTATCCTAGAAGTTTGCCACCAGAATCCAAAGCCTCATACCTCGAAAAAGATAGTACTGCTGAATCCGTGGATGACTCCAGGTCTCCATAAAAGCTGGAAAAGGAAAAATTGTCTGTGGAAACTATACAAGGCTTCGTCATCTACTTCTTATCATTAGCGGTTCAATGCCTATAGGAGTATATTTAATTCTCTGTGTCGGAAGGCCAAGTCTCAGTATTATCACAGGAAATTTTCTGAGTGTGGAAAGGATGTTGGGAAGACATGGAAAATTATTAATTCTTTACTTAGACCTACTCCCCCTCCGCCTTCAGTTCCAACAAAGCTGATAGTTGACGTTAAAATTGTCCAAGGTGATTAAATTGTTCAGCTAGAGCTTACGTCTTATTTTGCTAATATAGGAAAAACGACTGCTTCATCTGTGAGCTCTACAACTCCTCGTTGCGATTTCAGAGCCTATCTTGGACCCCCATGTTTAAAGTCAATGGTCTTGAACCCTGTTTCTGAGTTTGAGGTAGCTCGGATCGTAAATGCACTTAAAGGTTCATCGTCTTCAGGGCCGGACGGAATTCCTACAAGGGTTATCCGTGCCGTTCTTCCTGCTATTCTGTCACCATTGACTAAGCTTGTTAATCTGTCTTTCGTGAATGGAATTTTCCCTGAATCACTCAAGCGAGCTAAGGTAATAGTGCTGTATAAAGGTGGGTCCTAGAGTGATCCTGCTAATTACAGGCCTATTTCTCTTCTATATGTTTTCAGCAAAATTTTTGAGATGGCTTTGCTATCCTGGCTTCTTAGTTTTCTGGATCTCAAAAATTTTTTCCATGATTTTCAGTTTGGATTCCAAGCGAATCACTCTACAGAGCATGCTTGCGCATCTCTCTTGAATTTTAGTCCTTCGGCAATAGATTTTGGTCTTATCCCGGCAGTTTTATTTTTGGATGTTCGTAAAGCTTTTGATTCTTTGACTCATCATATTCTTCTTTGGAAATTATCGCATATTGGTATAAGATCAAATGTTTTCTCTTGGTTTGAATCATATCTTTCTGGTAGACTTATTTCAATTGATCCGCTTTTCCGGAGCCCTTCTGAAGTAGAATATGGTGTCCCGCAGGGATCTGTTCTTGGCCCCGTTTTATTTCTGATTTATGTCAATGATCTGATTTCAGTAGTCAAGAACACCAGTCCTCTAGTATGCTGCAATCTGTGTCATCCCGATGTTCCTTCGTGTCCCAATGCTACTTCTAATGAAGATTGCCTCGTTGCTTTTGCTGACGACAGCACTTTTGGGACTCTAGGGAGGACGGAATGTGACGTCAGGTCTAATCTGGTGGCAATATTTGAGAGAGCAGTTTCATGGTTTGAGGCGAATTACTTGGCCTTGAATGTTACCAAGTCACATTTTCTTATTTTTTCTCGAATTGGTGTAGCTTTCCCTCAACTGACACAGCTTCAGGTGTCAAAAGGCTCCTTGTTTAGACCAAAGAATCGGTTGGTCCGGTTTCTTGGTATCCTGCTTGATGAGAACCTTTAGTTTAGATACCATATAGCCATGATTAGGGTTAAGGTCTCACGGAGTTTGGGTGTCATTCGAAAACTCAAACATACCTTTCCTGGATCTATTCTGAAGCTTCTTTTTTTTCTGCCTTGTCCAGTCATATGTCTCTTATTGCCCCATAGTATGGATGTCTACTTTCCTTCTACACTGCGGTCGCTTTCTGTAATGTATTATAAAAAAACGCGTCTTGTTATGGACACCAACCGTTCTTCACCAAGACCGCGTCTAAATCTACAGTCTATATACATTCTTTATTGTGCTTCTTTTGTTTTTCATCAGCTTCATGGCAATCTTCCACAATCTCTTCAAAAAACTCCTCAGTTTATTTCTGATTCTGCTCCATGTAACCTTCGTTCGTCACATAATATCTGCATTCCTCCTACTCCCACTGTGCGGTCAGATTTCAATCCCCTCATCGCTTGTCATCAGGTTTGGAACTCCCTGCCTTCTTCAGTCCAGAAATGCCACTCGTTTGGCACTTTCAAGAGGATTCTTAAGGACCATTTAATTAAGATTCAAACTGAATAATAATTTTTTTTTTTTTTTTTTTTTTTTTTTTTTGAGTTGATGTCCCCTGATGTCCCCTGAATGTTTAGTTCTGTTTTATGGTGGTTTTCTCTGCGCTATGACTCCCAGGCCTCAGGTATGACTATCAATATTTATTGGTGAAACTTGTATAGTTCACTAAGGAGTAGCATTCATAAAGACGGGTTAAATTTTATTGCTTTCGCACCATTTTATTAGAGTTAAAAAATTATAAGCCTTATGACTGAATTAACTTATAAACGTCAATTTTGCTACCTAGCCTCAGAAATAAGCAGAGCTGATTGAATTGGGATTTATTTAGTTTTAAATATAAGTTTAAAAGGGCTGTATATGGTTTATGTTATGATATTTTAATATCTTGGATATGAGTTATGAATAATATCGTAACAGCTATTATGATGTTGGTTCTACCTGACAATATACATAATTCTGTTTCGACGATAGAAATTCGCTTATAGTAATAATTTTTTTTTTTTTTTTTTTTTTTTTTTTTTTTTTTTTTTTTTGAGTTTATTTAATATAATTAATTAATTTAGTGTATTTATTCTAATTTTTTCTATAGTTTCCATTTTATATATTTTTTATTTTATTCTCCTTCATTTGTGAGTAAGTGATCATTTTAAATTTTTTTTTTTTTTTTTTTTTTTTTTTTTTATCTCTGTGTATTTAATTAATATGTCTTCCCTATTTGTACAGGCCAATGAGCCTTTGAGGGATTAATAACATTTAATATTGTATGTGGATTTAATGAAGAATAAAACTTATCTTATCTTATCTTATCTTATCTTATCTTTAACACCTCCCACCTTATCTTTAAGCTCTAGAGTGTGCTAGTCCAAAGCAATATATGCCACCCTGGCAAATTATGGGTGGCATACGGTTCCCTCTGGCACTCTCATTATTCCAAAGACATTTACAGATATTTTCATAATAAAGATATGCTTTTAAATCCATTGATTTATGATTTAGCAATCCATCATCAACATTATGCACCCATGGTAATTCTAGCCACACTAACATACTACTACCACTCTGCGTCACCCTCTGACACCCCTTTATCATTCCTAAGACATTTTTCAGACATTTCTTGTTAAAAATTATGCTTCAATCCGATGCTTCTTGTTTTTCGCAAGCCAAGCCATTCATGATGCTCCACAAAACACTCCACACCACCATGGCATTACAGCCCTACCTCTCTGGCATCCACGTACAATCACCCACTCATCCCCCCTCTAGGACATATTCAAATTTTTCCTGCGAAATTAAGCTCATGCATCTAAATTAAACAGTGTTTTATGTATTTGAACAGCGGGAACTCAACATTTCATTGCTAGAACGTGCTACTCAAAGCAATTCACTCCACAATGCCAGCACTGTTGCTGCTCTGTGAGACCCTCTGACACCCCCTTCATCATTCCTAAGACATTTTTCAATCATTTATTGTTAAAAATTATGCATCAATCCGGTGATTCAAGTTTTCCCAACCTAACCCTACGTGATACACCATGTCAATTCACACCACAGTGACATTACTTGACTCCCCCCTCTGACATCACATCATTATCTCCAATACTTTTTTCAGACACTTCTTGTTAAAAAAATTATGCTTCAATCCGATGATTCAAGTTCTTTGCAAGCCTAGCCTTTCATGATGCTCCACAAAACACTCCACACCATCACAGCTTTACGCGCCTGCCCTGGCAATTCACGTGAAATCACCCACTCGTCCCCCCTCTTGGACATTTTCAGCTTTTACTTGCGAAAATAAGCTCATAAATGTAAATTAAACAGTACTTTTTATTTTTGAACGGCGGGAACTCGACATTTCATTGCTAGAAAGTGTTGCTCAAAGCAATTCACGCAACAATGCCAACACTATTACTGCTCTGTGACACCCTCTGACATCCCCTTTCATCATTCCTTAGACATTTTTCAGACATTTCTTGTTAAAAGTTATGCATTAATCCACTTATTCAAGTTTTCCCAACCCATCCCTACGTGATACACCATGTCAATTCACACACAGTGACATTTATTGACTCCTCCTGACATCGAATCATCACCTCCACTTTTTTCAGACATTTCTTGTTAAAAAATTTTGATTCAATCCGATAATTTAACTTTTTTGCAAGCCAAGCCTATCATGATGCTCCAAAAAACGCTCAACACCATCACAGCTTTACGCACCTGCCCTGGCAATTCACGCCACATTGGCAAACTATGGATGGCATACGACACCCTATGGCTCCCCTCAGTATTCCTAAGACATTTTTCAGGGTTCTTTTCCTGTTCAAAATATACATTCAATCCATTGATTCGAGTTTTTCACGAGCCTGGAGTTAAATATAATAACAAGTAATAGTATAATATAAAACAAGTAATACAACAGAAAAAATATACCACAATATAATATACAACAAAAAAATATACAAGAAGTAATAATATAATGAATAAATAAATCTTAAAGCGATTAATGCTTTGATTTAGTATGAAAATCTAGCTTAAAATGAAAAAAAATATTTTGCTATTAAAGCATAAATGAAACTTAAAACTAACAGAAATTAAATAAACAATCAATGCAAACAAACATACAATAGATATTAATGTAAATGAATAAATAAATCTTAAAACGAGTGAAACTTTAAATGAATATACAAATCAAGCTTGAAACGAACAAAAATCACTATAAACAAGAGTTTGGGTATCCCCTCCTTCTCTCACTGTAAAAGTCTAAAACCTACATCACTGTAAAAGTCAGTGGTGCTTTACTGAAAACTATATGTGTCTTGAACAATCTTGGAAAGTATAAACAACATTAAATTGAGTATTTGACGTATAATGATATTAATTGTTGAAAGATCCATCAGTTAAAGAATTTATTTCACTGTAACTTTATTTTTATTTTCAATGCTGTAAGAATTGGAAAAGAAAATATTTGTAATATAATTGGTTTTCAGTTAAGCGCCAATGACGCAAAAGGCCATACGGCTCCAATGTTTTACTATCATTTATTATTATTTTTTTCCAAAAGTTACTTCATATGGAAGGGGTCGTCATATAACCTTCAAAGGAGGCTCATTCGATTCGAAATCGAGAGTTCTAGTGTCCTTTTTAAGGGACAGGCAACTGACACGCCTTCCACGTCCACCTTTTCCCCAAACACATCCAATCAAAATTTTAAGATAGCGATTTTGTTCAACGTTGTTGAAAATTCTGGAAATAAGGTCTTTGAGGATAACAACCCCACCCCTACAGCCCTGACTACTGGAGCTACTTACTAGTAGCTCCTTTTGGACAGTTGCCAATAGCTCTTTTGTATCCATAAGTTCGACTGTAGCATCACTTCATGACTGGACAACGGAATCTAAGTCATTCTTCAATTGGTTGCACTCTGTTTCTTTTGAATCCAGTTTGTCCTAAAACAATAAGAATGAATACATAGAAAGTGTGATAATAAAATAATCTTTATCGTACAATCGGTTATGTCGGTAAGTGCCATCCAGCCAATTACCGTGAACTGCTAGAGTGGGAAAAGCATCAGAACTAAAGAAAAAACGGAATCTGCAGTTTGATAATCGCCAGAAATGAATGAATGAATGTATTTTATAACCCATCAAAACACAAGGCATGGCGACGGAGTATAACAAAAAACAATAAAAAAAAACATATAAGAAAATAGGAGCAAACATGTACAAACTAATTGCATGAATAAACCCGGCATTTCAAAAAAGTAAGCCACTCCAAGGGTGGCAAACCTCTTTTGACGATAACTTTACATACAACTTATCAAGCTGCAGAATCGGATCGATGACTCCGTAATACTGTTTCAATGTGATGTTATAGGACCATATCGGAAGTCAGGAGAAACTTTGCATAACGGAAAAATAGCTTTCTAGTCTGCTTCTTAAGATTTTCACTTTTTTTCTTTTTTGTGTCTCTATTCTTTCGTGTAGTCTTCTGAGTCGTGTTTTCTCTAGCTCTCTTCTTTTATTTCTGTAGAAATCCTTGTAATTAAATTGAAGAAAAATTTTTGTGTTTAACTTGCTGAGTATGTCAAGTGTGACACCACCTAGAGAGATACGATTGATAAGAAATCCTGTTACTAGTAGCTCCTTTTGGACAGTTGCCAATTGCTCTTTTGTATCCATAAGCTTTCTAGTCTGCTTCTTAAAATTTTCACTTTTTTTCTTTTTTTGTGGCTCTATTCTTTCGTCTAGTCTTCTGAGTCGTGTTTTTTCTAGCTCTCTTCTTTTATTTCTGTAGAAATCCTTGTAAGTAATTTGACGAAAAATTTTTCTTCAGAATCGCCACAAAAAAAGAAAAAAAGGGAACTATCTACCCCAATGCAAGTGCATGTTGGTGGATATGGAGTTGCTCAGAGTCCTTCAGAAATTTTTAAAGCAAATGAATCACATCAGTTCTTGTCTCTACTCACTTCACCTCCGACTAACATTGTCGAGTAAGTAGTTTTGGAACTTGGAAATATGCTGGCACTTGGACATGAAACTTTGGAGAAGACTAGTTTTGAAATTCTTTTAAAATTGATTAACACGACCACTCCTATATCACTTTTGAGGAAAGTTGCTTGGGCCTTGTCGAATCTGTGCACAAAAAAAATTCTCATCCGCCCATCGATCTAATAAAGCTGTATTTACCTGGTCTAAAACAACTCCTTGCATTCAACAATAAAGACATTTTATTTAATACATATTGGGCTCTTTCGAACATCTCAGGTGTGAATAACAACCAAATTCAGCTGGTTGTAGATGGTGGACTTATTCCTCACCTTTTGGAGCTACTGGAGGTTGACGAGACTGACATTGTTGAACCTGCACTCCACTTGGCAACATTGTCACTGGAACAGACATTCAGACAGATGCTGTAGTGTCTCAAGGAGCGTTAGATGTCTTGTCCCGTTTATTAAAGCCGCTTGAGCCGATACGTATAAACGTGTTGAGTGACGATTACTATTCTTGGCCTGAAAATTCAAGCTCTAGTCAAATCGGGATGCATTGATCGCCTTATGAAAGTATTTTGCCAAGGAAATGTCGATTTACAGAGAGAAGTATTTTGGTGTATTTTCGACTATATCGTAGGGGGGACCCTTGCCCAAGTTTCCATGTTCATTTAAGAAGAAAGCCTAAAAGCAATGTCGAAACTGTTTTTCAAAGGCAGCGCGCTAGCGCTGCCTAAGTAAAGAACGATGTGGGCACAATGTGTTGTTTTTTTTTCTCCATACCCGGGCACTTCGTATCGAAGGAGTCGTCGCAGAAACTTCGAAAAGGGCTCATTCAACTGGAACTTGGAGTGGCTAGTGCCCCTTTCAATGATCGAAAGTGACTGGAGGGCAACTAACCCCCCCCCCCACCCCCTTCATTCCCCCAAATACGTCCAAACAAAATTTTGAGATAGCCATTTTGTTAAAAGTAGTTGATTTCCAGAAAGAAAGTATCTTTTTTAGGAGGACACATTCCCATAACTCATGGGGCAAGGGGTTTAAGTTATACTCTGAGGGCATATAAGGTTTTTATAGAAGGCGTTGACGTAGAAACTTCAAAAAAGGCTCATTCGATTGTAAATTCAAATTGCTAGTGCCCTTTTTATAGTCGAAAGTGATTGGAGGGCAACTAGCCCCCCCCACGCCCATCATTCCCCCAAATACATCCAATCAAAATTTTGAGATAGCCGTTTTGTTCAGCGTAGTTTATGTGCAAATCGAAAATATATTTTAGTGGAGGACACTCCCCCACAACCCTCGGGGCAAGGGTTTTAAGTTATGCCCTGGGGGCATATAAGTTTTTTATAGAAGGCGTTGTCGTAGAAACTTCAAAAAAGGCTCATTCGATTGGAAATTCAAAGGGCTAGTGCACTTTTTAATAGTCGAAAATGATTGGAGGGCAACTAGCCCCCCCACGCCCATCATTCCCCAAAACACATCCAATCAAAATTTTGATAGACCCATTTTGTTCTGCATAGTTGATTTACTGATATACAATGTGCTTTTGAGAAGGACACTCCCACAGAACCCTTGCGGCATGGATTTTAAATTATTCCATGGGGCAATTTAAGTTTTTTTTTATAGAAGGCGATGTCATAAAAAATTAAAAAAATGGTCATTTGATTGGATATTCATAGAACTAGTGCCTTTTTTAATAGTCGAAAGTGATTGGAGGGCAACTAGTCCCCCCCGCGCCATCATTTCCCCAAACACATCCAATCAAAATTTTGAAATAGCCATTTTGTTCAGCGTAGTTGATTTCCAGATAGAAAATATGTTTTTGAGGAGGACAATCCCCCACAACCCTCGGGGCAAGGGTTTTAAGTTATGACCTGGGGGTATATAAGGTTTTTAAAGAAGGTGTTGTCGTAGAAACTTCAATAAAAGTTCATTCGACTGGAAATTCAAAGGGCTAGTGCCCTTTTTGATAGTCGAAAGTGATTGGAGGGCAACTAGCCCCTCCCCCACCCATTATTCCCCCAAAAACATCCAATAAAATTTTGAGATAGCCATTTTGTTCAGGGTAGTTGATTTCCAGATAGAAAACATATTTTTAAGGAGGACACTCACCCACAACCCTCAAGGCAAGGATTATAAGTTATGCCGTGGGGGCATATAAGGTTTTTATTGAAATCTTTATCGTAGAAATTTGAAAATGCGCTCATTTGATTTGAAATTCAAAGGACTAGTGCCCTTTTTGATAGTGGAAAGTGATTGGAGGGCAACTAACCCCCCTCATACGTCCATTCCGTCCCCAAACTCATCAAATCAAAAATTTGATACTTTTATTATATTAAAATGAGTTAAAATTTTTGAAATAGATATCTTTGTGGAGCGCAACCCCTCCCCCACAGTCTTTTAGACAAGATTGGTCATTTTCACCCTGGGGGTATATGAGCTTCTTACTTACAGTGTATCCACAAAACATACCAAAGGGATCATTCAATTGGACATTGCAAGGTCTAGTGCCTTTTTTAATAGTTGAAAGTGATTGGATAGTGACTAACGCCCCGCTCACGCCCACCATTTTCCCAAACACATCCAATCAAAATTTTGAAATATCCATTTTGTTCAACGTAGTTGAAAGTTCTGGAAATTAGGTCTTTTAGGATGATAACCCCCACAGAGCCCTCATTGCAAGGGTTGTAAGTTATGCCCTGGGGGCATTTATGGTTTATATAGAAAGTTGTTGTATATGATTTATAGAATAGATTTTAGTCTTCCTCAAATCCAATTTTTATATGTTTAAAAACTAAATGTTGACTTAAGATTAACTCAAAATGCACTGTGATAATGCTAATTCCCAATAAGGCATCTCAGCAGTATCCCAAGAACGACTGAGGGTATTATGTTCAAACATTCGGGGCTACTTCTGCTCTTAAAATTTAACCAAATCCAAATAGCGTAAGTGTATCCAAGCTATCAAAGGAATTAAACAGATTTTTTTGCGAATGGTATCAAGTCTTTCATTACAGGTCAACTAGAGAAGTTATGAAACTAAATTAAACAGTGCTATTTGTGTCCAGATTTTTAAAAGGGTGTATGCTGTTAAAAATTGCTAAAAATTTTTCTCCGGCATACAAGTAGTAGGCCAAACTATAAAGTCTTAAAAAACGAAAAGATTTAAAGTATTATTTTCTTTTTCCCTGAAAAGACTATGTCAATATAAAACGAACAGAAATTAATTAAAAAAACTTTCCCGTGAAACTACCACAAATCAGCATTGATAAATAAATGAAACCCAAAACGAACAGAAATTACAATAATTAACCGAGCCAAACTCAAAACGAGCAGAAATTAACATAAGTTGGGCGCAAAACCCCTATGCCTTCCCAAGGCCAGAACAAAATTTGCACTTTACTGAAAAAATACAAATGAATGTGCATTGTCAGTTTAATATACATATACTGATATTTAGTAATCAAAATTTTAATATTATTTGATTTATTAAAGTTATAAAAGTAAAAACATAACTTTCCTTTTTACTTGACTGTTTTTCTGTTTTTTTCACATATGCTATTTCGACTTAAAATGTACTCAAAGAACCAAAGAACTTCTTAGTGATAAAAAATTTCAGTTCTGTAATATACAATAAAATACGAAATATAATGTAATATAACATAATCAAACTATAACTGAAAATATAACTTTATATAAGCATATTTTTCCACCTTTTATAAAATAAAGGCACTCACTGGATAAAACCCTTTAGAGAACTTGTAGAAGCAAATTATCTTTTTCTGAAAGAAAGAGATATTAGGTGTCGTATTCCTGATAGTGATGACGATTCTCCGTATTAACAGTGGTCAAACCCAACTGTGAAACGGGGATGTTTCAAAAGGCTGAGGAATATATGCTAGGTATTTCCCAGAAAATCGTAGAAGGATATTTTCAGGTACTTGTATGACAGACTGTATGCAAACGATAACATTATGATTATTATGAATTTTATATTATAAATTTTATGATTATGAATTTTATGATTTTTATAAATTGTATGAAATTTTATGAATTTTATTTTATATTATGAATTTTATGATTGTTATGATTATTATGAAACGATAATTATGAATTAATGTTATGAATAATATTATCCAACTCCATGCAATTTCGTTTGCCTTAAATGAAGTGTGAACTTACTGTGAACTAATCACTTTTTTATATGGGAAGCAATGATATATCTCCTTTTTTTCTGCTGTTTTTTTCTCTTCGGTACTATTAGGTCCCTGGAACATCATATAGAACTGTTTCAGGGCTAAGAAGTATAAAAGCTCAAAAGTATCGTAACTAAGACATTAGAGAAATTGCAAATATCGCAATATTTCACTAAACGTTTGTTCAAAAGACTTGAAATTAAATTGCAGCGGTGAAGCAATGGCGTTAGTTGGGGGGATGGGATCCAGAAAAGGAGGAAATATACCCCTAGATATTTGCCGTACCCTCCCCTCCTGTACGTTGTCAAAAGTGAAAAATAGACTTTTGACAAATGCTCTTTTCAGTATTTTCATTAGAAAAATTGAAAAAATGGTGAATTTGGCAAACCCTTGCCAAGATCTTGAAAAATACATTTTGCTTCTTTGAGTTATTGTGAATTGACACCACTATTTTTTCTTCAGAATTATGAAGTTTTTATTTTCTTACGTTAGTTTTTATGTTGCAACGCTGAAATATTAAAATAAATTGTTCTTCATTCTTCACTTTGACATGATCACGCGGTTTCTTATGGGGACAATATTCCGCAATAATACTCGCAGCTTTGTCCTCCACCTCGGAGAAGGATGTTTATACTTCGAGTTTCAGAAGTTCATCTAGACATTTGAAATGTTGAAACCATTAGTTGATCAAGGCCAGCCACCTAATGTCGGTAACATTACGGCGCATTGGGAGTTTTGGCATTTTGGCACATTGGGAGTCGATGATATTTTCTCGTATCATTCTGTCAATTTTCAAAATAATTTGAATAACACCCCCCCCCCCGTACATTTGAAAAATACAATTTATGCCCTTTTCATTTTTTTCGTTAGATAAATTGAAAAATGGCAAATTTGGCAAATCCCCGCCAAGATCTTGAAAAATACATTTTGCCCCCTTTGAATTATTGTAAATTGACACCATTATTTTTTTCAAAATTATGAAATTTTATTTTCTTATGTTAGTTTTTATGTTGCAAAGCTGAAGTATTCAGCTTTCATTCTTCACGTTGACACGATCACGCGGCTTCTTATGGGGAAAGTATTCCGCAATAACACTCGCAGCTTTGTCCTTCGAGTTTCAGAAGTTCATTTAGACATTTGAAATCTTGAAACCATTGTTCGATCCAGGCCAGGAACCTAATGTCGGTAACTTTATGGCGCATTGGGAGTTTTGGCATTTTGGCGCATTGGGAGTCGATGATATTTTCTCCTATCATTCTGCCAATTTTCAAAATAATTTGAAAAATACCCCCCCCCCCACTGTACATTTGAAAAATACACTTTTGACAAATGCCGTTTTCTGTATTTTCATTAGATAAATCGAAAAAAATGGCGAATTTGGCAAACCCCTGCCAAGATCTTGAAAAATTCATTCTTCACTTTGACATTGCAACGTATTAAAATACGTTGCAACGTATTAAAATAAACTATTCTTCATTCTTCACTTTGACACGATCACGCGGTTTCTTATGGGGAAAGTATTCCGCAATAATACTCACAGCTTTGTCCTTCACCTCGGAGAAGGAAGTTTGTCTTTCGAGTTTCAGAAGTTCATCTAGACATTTGAACTTTTGAAACCATCGGTTGATCAAGGCCAGCCACCTAATGTCGGTAACATAATAGCGCATTCGGAGTTTTGGCGCATTGGGAGTCGATGATATTTTCTCGCATCATTCTGCCAATTTTCAAAATAATTTGAAAATACCCCCCCCCCGTACGTTTGAAAAATACACTTTTGACAAATGCCCATTTCAGTATTTTCATTAGATAAATTGAAAAAATGGCGAATTTGGCAAATCCCCGCCAAGATCTTGAAAAATACATTTTGCCCCCTTGGAATTATTGTGAATCGAGACGGCTATTTTTTTTCTTCAAAATTATGAAGTTTTTATTTTTTTATGTTAGTTTTTATTCTGCATCGCTGAAATATTCAAATAAATTATTCTTCATCTAGACATTTATTTGACATTCATCTAGTTCATCTAGACGTTTGAAATCTTGAAACCATTGGTCGATCAAGGCCAGCCACCTAATGTCGGTAACATTACGACACATTAGGAATTTTGGCATTTTGGTGCATTGGGGGGTCGAAGATATTTTCTCGTATCATTCTGCCAATTTTCAAAATAATTTGAAAAACACACTTTTGACAAATGCCCTTTTCCGTATTTTCATTAGATAAACTGAAAAAATGCCGAATTTGGCAAAGCCCCGCCAAAATCTTGAAAAACACATTTTGCCCTGTTTGAATTATCGTGAATTGACACCACTATTTTTTTCCAAATTATGAAGCTTTTATTTTGGTATTTTAGTTGCAACGTATTAAAATAAATTATTCTTCATTCTTCACTTTGACACGATCACGCGGCTTCTTATGGGGAAAGTATTCCGCAACAATACTCGCAGCTTTGTCCTTCACCTCGGAGAAGGAAGTTTGTCCTGCGAGTTTCAAAAGTTCATCTAGACATTTGACATCTTGAAACCATTAGTCGATCAAGGCCAGCCACCTAATGTCGGTAACATTACGGCGCATTGGGAGTTTTGGCATTTTGGCGCATTGGGGGTCGATGATATTTTCTAGTAGCATTCTGCCAATTTTCAAAATAATTTGAAAAATGCACTTTTGACAAATGTTCTTTTCTGTATTTTCATTTGATAAATTGAAAAAATGGTGAATTTGGCAAAGCCCCGCCAAAATCTTGAAAAACACATTTTGCCCTGTTTGAATTATCGTGAATTGACACCACTATTTTTTTCCAAATTATGAAGATTTTATTTTGGTATTTTAGTTTTTATGTTGCAACGTATTAAAATAATTTATTATTCGTTCTTCACTTTGACACGATCACGCGGATTCTTATGGGGAAAGTATTCCGCAATAATACTCGAAGCTTTGTCCTTCACCTCGGAGAAGGAAGTTTGTCCTTCGAGTTTCAGAAGTTCATCTAGACATTTGAAATATTGAAACCATCGGTCGATCAAGGCCAGCCACCTAATGTCGGTAACAGTATGGTGCATTGGGAGTTTTGGCATTTTGGCGCATTGGGGGTCGATGATATTTTCTAGTAGCATTCTGCCAATTTTCAAAATAATTTGAAAAATGCACTTTTGACAAATGTTCTTTTCTGTATTTTCATTTGATAAATTGAAAAAATGGTGAATTTGGCAAAGCCCCGCCAAAATCTTGAAAAACACATTTTGCCCTGTTTGAATTATCGTGAATTGACACCACTATTTTTTTCCAAATTATGAAGCCTTTATTTTGGTATTTTAGTTGCAACGTATTAAAATAAATTATTCTTCATTCTTCACTTTGACACGATCACGCGGCTTCTTATGGGGAAAGTATTCCGCAATAATACTCGAAGCTTTGTCCTTCACCTCGGAGAAGGAAGTTTGTCCTTCGAGTTTCAGAAGTTCATCTAGACATTTGAAATATTGAAACCATCGGTCGATCAAGGCCAGCCACCTAATGTCGGTAACAGTATGGTGCATTGGGAGTTTTGGCATTTTGGCGCATTGGGGGTCGATGATATTTTCTAGTAGCATTCTGCCAATTTTCAAAATAATTTGAAAAATGCACTTTTGACAAATGTTCTTTTCTGTATTTTCATTTGATAAATTGAAAAAATGGTGAATTTGGCAAAGCCCCGCCAAAATCTTGAAAAACACATTTTGCCCTGTTTGAATTATCGTGAATTGACACCACTATTTTTTTCCAAATTATGAAGATTTTATTTTGGTATTTTAGTTTTTATGTTGCAACGTATTAAAATAATTTATTATTCGTTCTTCACTTTGACACGATCACGCGGATTCTTATGGGGAAAGTATTCCGCAATAATACTCGAAGCTTTGTCCTTCACCTCGGAGAAGGAAGTTTGTCCTTCGAGTTTCAGAAGTTCATCTAGACATTTGAAATATTGAAACCATCGGTCGATCAAGGCCAGCCACCTAATGTCGGTAACAGTATGGTGCATTGGGAGTTTTGGCATTTTGGCGCATTGGGGGTCGATGATATTTTCTAGTAGCATTCTGCCAATTTTCAAAATAATTTGAAAAACACACTTTTGACAAATGCCCTTTTCCGTATTTTCATTAGATAAACTGAAAAAATGCCGAATTTGGCAAAGCCCCGCCAAAATCTTGAAAAACACATTTTGCCCTGTTTGAATTATCGTGAATTGACACCACTATTTTTTTCCAAATTATGAAGCTTTTATTTTGGTATTTTAGTTGCAACGTATTAAAATAAATTATTCTTCATTCTTCACTTTGACACGATCACGCGGCTTCTTATGGGGAAAGTATTCCGCAACAATACTCGCAGCTTTGTCCTTCACCTCGGAAAAGGAAGTTTGTCCTGCGAGTTTCAAAAGTTCATCTAGACATTTGACATCTTGAAACCATTAGTCGATCAAGGCCAGCCACCTAATGTCGGTAACATTACGGCGCATTGGGAGTTTTGGCATTTTGGCGCATTGGGGGTCGATGATATTTTCTAGTAGCATTCTGCCAATTTTCAAAATAATTTGAAAAATGCACTTTTGACAAATGTTCTTTTCTGTATTTTCATTTGATAAATTGAAAAAATGGTGAATTTGGCAAAGCCCCGCCAAAATCTTGAAAAACACATTTTGCCCTGTTTGAATTATCGTGAATTGACACCACTATTTTTTTTCCAAATTATGAAGATTTTATTTTGGTATTTTAGTTTTTATGTTGCAACGTATTAAAATAATTTATTATTCGTTCTTCACTTTGACACGATCACGCGGATTCTTATGGGGAAAGTATTCCGCAATAATACTCGAAGCTTTGTCCTTCACCTCGGAGAAGGAAGTTTGTCCTTCGAGTTTCAGAAGTTCATCTAGACATTTGAAATATTGAAACCATCGGTCGATCAAGGCCAGCCACCTAATGTCGGTAACAGTATGGTGCATTGGGAGTTTTGGCATTTTGGCGCATTGGGAGTCGATGATAATTTCTCGTATCATTCTGCCAATTTTCAAAATAATTTGAAAAATACCCCCCCCCCCCGTACATTAAAAAATACACTTTTGAGAAATGCCCTCTTCAGTATTTTCATTAGATAAATTGAAAAAATGGCAAATTTTGCTCCTGCCAAGATATTGAAAAATACATTTTGCCCCCTTTGAATTATTGTGAATTGACACCACTATTTTGTTCAAAAATTATGAAGTTTTTATTTAATTATTTTAGTTTTTATGTTTTTATGTGAATTGACACCACTATTTAGTTAAAAATTACGAAGTTTTTATTTTGTCATGTTATAGATATCTGGTATTTTTTGTGAAATTTATTATACACTGTCTATTAAAAAGGATTTTATCCCTATTTTGAACTTTTATTTTTGTCATGTTAGTTTTTATGTTGCAACGCTGAAGTATTAAAATAAATCATTGTTCACTTTGATACGATCACGTAGCTTCTTAATGGTAAAGTATTCCGCGATAATACTCGCAGCTTTGTCCTTCACCTCGGAGAAGGAAGTTTGTCCTTCGAGTTTCACAAGTTCATCTAGACATTTGAAATCTTTGAACAAATCTTTAGACATTTGAACATGGACACTTGGCCAAGGGCCCTCCCCAACGATATAGTCGAAGATACACCAAAATGCTTCTCTCTGCAAATCCGCAAATCGTTTTGAAATTGATTAACACGATCGCTCCTGTATCACTTTTCAGGAAAGTTGCTTGGGCCCTGTCGAATCTATGCAGAAGCAAAAATCCTCACCCGCCCAACGATTTAATAAAGGTGTGTTTACCTGGTCTAAAACAACTTGTTGTATTCAAAGACAAAGACAATTTAGTTAATACATGCTGGGCTCTTTTGAACATCTCAGGTGTGAATAACTACCAAATTCAGGTGGTTGTAGATGGTGGACTTATTCCCCGCCTTTTGGAGCTACTGGAGGTCGACGAGACTGACAGTCTCTGTTCTCTCAAAAGTCTTTCAAAAGTAATGAGGATTTCCGGTTCAAACTATAAAATAAGTCATTTACACAAATTAGAAATAGTACTGGTCCTAGAATAGATCCTCCAGGGACATGACGGTCAGCTATTGATGTACAGCGGAAAAGCAGATAAACCGAAGTTATTCTACCAGACGCGTAAGATTTAAACCAAAGAAACACACTACCTCTGTGGGTTAACGAATGAAACGTTGCCAAGCAGCAGGAATAAAAAAAGAGTCTAAAACAGAAAAAAGATAGTTCAACAGAATTAATAAGCATTCTGAGTTGAGTGATTTGTTCAAAAATCAAATTGGAAATCATAAGAAAACAGTCTTCCGCGAAATCAAACGACATACCCAGGTGAACTCCCTTTGAAGCTACTGAAAGAGTACTCACCTTTTCTAGCCAAACCCATGCCATCAATCATAAATCAGTGTTCTCAGAACAACCGTTCCCAAAATTGTGGAAAGCTGCCTATGTGCAGGTCATTCTGAAAGTAGAGGCACCCCAGTACTGCGACCTGCTGAGACCTATATCCATAACTCCCAACTTGGCTAAAGTGGCCGATGGTTTTATCCACCGTGCCCTATTAAAGCAGATTGCACCCTCTATAGACATTTACCAATATCGCTGTACACGAGGCAGTAGCACGGCAATATACCTAGTGCGGATGTACCATTTGATAGTTGGGTGGCTGGACAGCCCAAACAGTGTTATCGATTTACTTTTGGCAGACTAAAGGAAATCATTCGACCTTATAGAATACCTCATTGCACTGACAAATCTAAAAGAGATGGGAGCTGGAAAAAAACTTGCTGCTATTAGTGAGAGATTTTCTGCGAGGGCGACGGCACTAGGTATATCCGTTATTTGCCGATGATATCCGCTCTGAGTAGACTGAACTTACTTCTGGCTGTCTCCAAGGAATGAAACTAGCTGCCCTTTTATTCCTTGCAGTCATCAATAAAATCTCTGCAGAATTTGAGGAGCGTTTCGAGTTCGTTAACGACTTGTTTTCACTTCTCAAATACATAGTAGAAAGAGCAGTAGCAAAACAACAATTCGAACCAACACTTTTTTCGGACTTTGTTAACCAGTGTAAACCTAAAAGCCTGCAGAAAACGAGCAGAAATCTAAAGTTCTACGCTTCAACCCGCTCAAACGAGATATTACAATATCAGATGTTCCCTTTCCAACTGTTTCGTCCACGACAATACTAGGCGTGACTTTTACAAGTGATTGCTCGTTTAAACTGCACGTAGACAATATCGTGCGCAAAGGACACTACTCAATCCAAAGTCTAACGAGTATGCGTAGGCTGGGTTTCTCCGATTGTCAGCTCTTACTGGCTTACAGGACACACATCAGGCCAATCCTTGGATATTCTTGTCCTGTAAGGGGTCCTCAAGCAAACAACACTGCCTTTATGTCAGAAGAACTAGAAGATGTTCAAATACGTGCTACTAAAATAATTCTTGGACTCAGGTATGAGAGTTATGAGCATTCGCTTGTGATTGTAAGCTTGCCCACATTGTTCGCCCAAAGACACGATTTGATGAGTTTAGTATCTGAACTGAAAGGAACTAACTTATGAACCTAATGGGATTATCTTTGTGCTGTACTGTGTTAGATTGCGCAATTAACTTGTGGATTTAATTGTGAGGGATTGTTCACTTCACACAAAGTGAGTTAATATTTATCATTGTGAATAATTTAGTTCCATAACTGAAAATTTACTTTTGGTCAAGTAACCTTGAATTAAGACTGATTAACAGTTCGTGAATCTGTAATGTCTCGTCAGAATAAATATCGGGAAAAAAGCAGCCCCCACGGCTACCACCCGAGAAGGATACTCCCAATGAAACCCTTGGCCTGTCGCCCTTCCAACATACTTCTAAAAATCTTTCTAGAACCCCCCCCCCCCCAACTACGCGGTCGAAAACAGTTAGCCACCTGTCAGGAATTCAGGCATTAGCCACAACTAACTCTAATGAAAGAGGTGAGACGCCTGGCAAAAAGAGGAAAAAGGATGAAACTATCACTTCGCCAGTGATAGTGCAACCCCTCCCTTCAAGTGTCAAAGAAACTAGTAGTACAGATTACCCCAATTATTATACTGTCTCAATCAAGAAAATCAATGGCCAACCATTTTCAAAAGATCGAATAATGCAAATTAGAAAAACTGTTTTTCTGATCGCCAAGGTAAATTTTGAACTTGTGTTCAAGCAGGACGAGTCTATTGATATTTACTTTACGTCTTCTCAGGTGGCAGAACATGTCCTGTCAAAATCCAAAGAAATAATTCTTGATGGCTCGAAAATTTTAGCCACAAAAAGAGTGTGGAAAAGTTACACAAGTATGTGCTTTATGGTGTTGATACCAGTGTAAAAGTGGAGGAAATACAAACTGAACTAATAGATTCTTCAGGCCTTCTCATAAATCCTTCAACTGCAATAAGGCTAAGTTTAAACAAAGAAGGAGTCCTTCGCCCAAGCCGTTCAATCCTCATTTCCTGCAAAGTTGAGCTAAAAAGAGAAATATTCTTGTACGGTATGTCCCTTTTTTAAAAGATTTATAAGCCTAAACCCCTAAAATGCTCTACTTGTCTGGCCCACGGCCACAGCAAAAAACACTGCAAACAGTCCCATCCGTCTTGCGTCAAGTGTGGGAAAACAGGCCACGCAGTTAGTGAATGCCCTGAGTCAGACCCTTTCTGCAGAAATTGTAACCGTAAGGGACACACAGCCCTCCAAAAACAATCTTGCCCAGCTCACCAAAAGCGAGTCGTAATCCTTAGAACATCGGTTAAAATGAACCTACCCTACTCAGTTGTAGCTGCAAGAATCCCTCGGCAACCCACACTTCATCGGCCCAGTAGACGCCAAGCAATAGTAGTTGTAGAAGATGCAAATACAGTATCATTTCCTAAAGAGGCAAACAATGTTCATACTCAAGGTATTAGTCAGTCCCCCCATCCCTTACCAAAGTTTACTTCATCATCCTGCCCCCCAAGAGATTCATCCGAAAGTTGCCAAGAATGGCAAAGACTCGCAACTTATGTCGCAGTCAGTCACTTAATTGAGGTTAGTAATGAACCTGAGGAAACCAAAAATATTCTCAAGAAGAAAGCTATCACCAAACTCCTAGGTGATGACATCTTGCAAACAGCTATAGCTCAACTGTCTTCCATCAAAAAGGACACAGATTCCACATCGAAGCTAGTTAAGCCTGTTGACTCAAATGCAAATCAAATCGGTGCCATCGCCCTAGTCAAAGGCAAGAAATCTAAGAAAAAAACAGCAAACTTTCCATCCCAGTCCAAAATTACCACAAATGATAATTCGTCGGCTGAAGAAGAATTTCAATATTCAAATCAAGCAAATGATGAAAATTTGACCACAATGGATATTTAAATGTATACTATGCAAGATTTTACGTTTTTCACGAAATTATCACTGTGCAATAATGTTGTTTTTAACTATTACGATGACCAAAATAATTGACCCTGATAGCCCCCTAAGCCATATTAACTGTGAATATCTCGACACTTTTGATTTTGTAAAAAATGTAAAACCTAAGCTAATGGAAGAGACAAAACTTAATATAATCTGCTTTAACATAAAAATTGTACGAGAGTAATGGGGTAACTCCTCAAATTTAGTTTTAATTAAATGCTACGGCACGTTTAACTAAATCTAAATTGTTTAGTTACTGTTTCTAGCCATTTCTGGTAATCGGGGATATTTCCTTAAAAGATACTACGATATTCGTGTTGATAGACAATTGACGAATTCCTCTTTTGGCAGTTCTCTTTACATCCGGTCAAGTCTAAAATTCCCCAGGCTATTACACTGTGAATCCTTATTCTCGCAACCTATAAATAATAGATGCATTTATTCAATAATTGTTGATATAAGTGTTGACGACAATTCTTTTATTTTTTCATTGTTCTATAAACCACCCTCATTTCCGACACCTTTCTTTTGTAATCTTTTTTATGACTTTTCTAGTTTTATTAATTAACCACAAAAGAAGGCACTAGTTTTTGGGGACTTCAATTGTAATTTACTAAATGTTAGCAATAATAATGATTGTGATACCTTCTTTGAAATATTTACCTCAAGTGGTCTTCTTCCAACAATCCTTTTTCCTAACAGAGTTGATCCTATGAGATCTACCGCTACTGTAATTGATAACATTTTTGTATCCACTTCCCTGGGAAATCACCTGTCCTCCAAAATAATATTCTCTGACCTGTCAAACCACTTTCCAATCTATCTCTCCCTACCCTTCCAACCAATTACTAAACACCCTGGAACTAATACCTCTACGTCTAATAGAATATATAATATTGTGAATATGAACCGGTTCACGGATCGTTTAAAATCCTTTGACAGGTCCAAGGTTTTGGATTGTCAGGATGTTAATTCAGCCATAAATGGTTTTACACAGGAACTGAGTGATCTTATCAGTTCAACCTTTCCAGTCTGTAAATCAAATCGAAAAACTACCTATATACACCCCTGGACGTCCAATAGCCTGATAATCTCTTCATACTGTAAAAATGACCTATATAAGTTAGCTTGCAAAACCAGTAGCGTTATTGACCTAACTAATTATAAAAAATACAAAAACTTATACCAAACTCATCCGTGAAGCAAAATAAATTATTATTATTCAAAAATCACTCACTGTAAAGGGAACTTGCAAAAAATTTGGTCAACAATAAATGAAATTCTTTAAAAAAAAAGGAATTCAAGATCTATACCTATTATTTTCCTTGCTGTTCAAGGTAAGCCTCCTTGTACTGTAAACCTCTACGTAAGGGTTTTTGACAATGGTGATGACAATGTTTTGAGCTGTTTCAGGCTCTTTCGAAATTTTCAAAAGTTTCTTTGCATAGTTACAAATTATTGCTGTGCTGTATCTAAATAAATAACCAGCTGTAAGTTTACCAAGCTAAGTAAAAGACCTATGATGCATAGAATCTTTTAGGTCCTAAAAATAAAGAAAAAGGTAGAAATAGTAGCTTGGCAATGCCTTTAAAGGTTATATTTTTGGTCATAGATTTACTTTTGCAAGTTATATTTGCATAACTCTTTTACTTCTCAAGATAGTAAGAATCCTGATATAACTTAGATAGGCCTAGTCAGTGAGTTACACATATTTATAAGTAGTAGGTTAAATATGTCACTGTGTTATATATTTCTGTATATAACGTATATGCCTAGTCAGGGAGTTACACATATTTATAAGCAGTAGGCTAAATATGTCACTCAGTTATATATTTCTGTATATAACTTATATAGGCCTAGTCAGTGAGTTACACATATTTTAAGTAGTAGGCTAAATATGTCACTCAGTTATATATTTCTGTATATAACTTAAATAGGCCTAGTCAGTGAGTTACACATATTTATAAGTAGTAGGTTAAATATGTCACTGAGTTATATATTTCTGTATATAACTTATATGCCTAGTCAGTGAGTTACACATATTTATAATCAGTAGGATAAATATGTCAATCAGTAATATATTTCTGTATATAACTTATATAGGCCTAGTCAGTGAGTTATACATATTTTAAGTAGTAGGCTAAATTTGTCACTCAGTTATATATCTCTGTATAAAACTTAGATAGGCCTAGTCAGTGAGTTACACATATTCATAAGTAGAAGGTTAAATATGTCACTGATTTATATATTTCTGTATATAACTTATATGCCTAGTCATTGAGTTACACATATTTATAATCCGTAGGCTAAATATGTCGCTCAGTTATATATTTCTGTATATAACTTATATAGGCCTATTCAGTGAGTTACACATATTTATAAGTAGTAGGATAAATATGTCACTCAGTTATATATTTCTGTATATAACTTAGATAGGCCTAGTCATTGATTTAAACATATTTATAAGAGGTATTATAAATTTGTCACTTAGTTATGTATTTTTGCATATGACCTATGTAGGCCTATTTAGTTAGATATTTATAGTTATAGGAGTCTGCTAAATATTTACCATATGTATTAAATTCTGTTTATAAATTATATGACTAGTCAGTGAGTTACACATATTTATAAGAAGTAGGCTAAATATGTCACTCAGTTATATATTTCTGTATATAACATATATAGGCCTAGTCTGTGAGTTACACATATTTATAAGTAGTAGGTTTAATGTGTCAATGAGTTGTATATTCCTGTATAACTAATATAGGCCTAGTCAGTGAGTTATGTATATTTATAAGTAGTAGGTTAAATATGTCACTGAGTTATTGCCTTTGCAAAACAAAAGTGATCCGTTTATCTGGCCTCCCCCAGGCCATTCAGCATGTCCCCAGGCGGCGATAAGGGAACACTCTACATATATGTAGGGTACCTCCATAGGAGGCATGGACCACGGGGGGACCTTGTCCCTGGGGGTCCATAATAGAATCTGGGGCACCCTTGCCCGGGGTCATAAATACAGGCGGAGGAGGAAGAAGGCCCCTCAAATGTACACTCAAAAGGGCCCACGTGTTTATCCACAAGTTCCATGAGTTGCAAACCTTCTCCCAGCAATGGGTTAAATTGCATGGTGATGCAGAACACCATCACGGGAGGATCCACTATTGAAGGACATCTGTGGCATGGCGTAAGACCTAGACCTATGGACAGCGGCCTCCGCCAAGGGTTGCCTTGACCTTTTTGGGGCACATGCAAGACTGATGACCTTGCGGTCAACTCTATTCCCACTTGAGGAGTGGCGCACCTCGAGGAAATTTTAGCCTAGTAAACGACACAGCATTCGTACGGGATTCTGACTAATGGACAATTCTTCTGGGATTGGTATGTTTTGATGGGCGTCTTTGGGCTGAAAAACCTCTTCCTAGCTAATTTATCTATTACGGGTTGCCTCCCCGTAGTAGCATAATATTTGTAGGCATGAATATATAATGAGTCGGAGGTAATAGGCTTGAGATTGTCTGTGCAGGATTTCGACTCTTGTTGATAGAAGAGCATCGCCAAGCGCTGAAAACCATGTTGTGACCAAAATGGGCCCAGGATTGCACAAAGCCTCCATTCATGGAGGTCCCAGGGACTTCTTGCTGTCCGGTTCTAAGCCGGCTTAAGCACTTCGGTGTAGACTTGAGAAGATATGTGATCCCCGTCCTGCACTGGTATCCGGGATCCTTGCTTTTCCTGAGGTGAAAAAAATTTCAATGATTTAAAGAACATGAAAATGGGAACTTGGAATGTTACGACATTAAAAAATGACTATCGTATCGACATTTTGACTGACGAATTCAGACGATTCGAACTAGATCTATTAGGAGTTTCAGAAACTCATATCCCAGGGGTAGGAAGCATGAAATTAGGTGATATAGAATTTGTTTACTCAGGCAGGAAGGATGGGTTACATAGACAGGGAGTAGGGCTCATGATGAATAAGGAAGCTGCTAAGTCTTGTTTAGGCTAGGAAGGTATTAATAATAGAATACCAATTGCTCATTTTATGACTAGTAAGTTCAAGGTATCAGTTATAGTAGTATACGCCCCTGTAGAACCGACTGATGGAGATACTAGTGACTCAGATGAATTCTACTTACAGTTACAGGAGCAAATAGACAAGGTCCCAGTTAGAAATATGATGTTATTACTGGGAGATTTTAACGCACAGGTTGGTAGAAATAAATATAGATGGTATCCCAGCTTAGGTAAATTTGGTGTAGAAAAAATAAACAGTAATGGATATAGACTTTTGCAATTTTGTACGTACAACAATCTAGTTATAACCAATACTGTGTTTGGTCATAAAATGGCTCATAAGTTATTATTGTTTTTCGCGTGATGGCAAGACAGCAAATCTTATTGATTATGTTACAGTAAACCGAAGACTGGCAGGATCAATACAAGATACTAGGGTATATAGGAGTGCTGTTATTGATGTTAAAAGTAAAGATCACCATCTAGTAGTGTCAAGGGTTAATTTAAAGCTGAAATATCGGAAGGGTAATTACCTTCCGACAAGTTATGATGTTAGTAGACTCCAGGATGAGAATTTGAGAGAAACTTTCCAGGAACAGTTGAATACTAAACTTGAGAGTTTAAAATTTGATAATGTGGAAGATGGTTGGAATAATTTTAGAAAAATAATTTGTGAAGTTGCTGAAGGTGTATTAGGGAAAAAAGGTAGAACTGCTGCTAAGAATATTAGTGAAAAAGCTTTAAGTTTAATAGAAAGGAGAAAGGACTTGTACAAGAATTATCTGAGTGATAGATCACATGAAAACAAAAGAAATGTAAAGAAAGTGGAGAAAGCATTGAAATATGAACTAAGGAGGTGTGAAGTGGAGGCCATGGATAAAATTGCCGAGGATTTAGAAGATGCAGCTAGACGGCATAATAGTAAAATATTGTACTGGCACGTTAACAAATTGAGAGGTAATAGTCAATCCGGACTTGTCCCAGTTAAAGATAGGAATGGGGTGGCAATTAGCGATAAGACAAAAGCTAAAGCAAGATGGGCCGAACATTTTGAGAATTTGCTTAACCGAGATAGAGTTGCAGGAAAAAATATAGAGGAAAATGAAAAAGTTTGTGATACCTTGGATGTGAAGGAAGATTTGTTTTGTGAGGAGGAATTAGAAACAGTACTAAAAGGATTAAAGAATAATAAGGCTCCAGGTGCTGATAGGGTAGTAAATGAGTTTCTTAAATATGGTGGCTCTGAGGTTAGAAATAAGTTATTGGAGATTATGAATATGATTTTGAAAAAGGGGAAGTACCTAATGATTTTAGGAAAACCTTAATTAAGCCACTGTATAAGAAAGGTGATAAAAGTGAGTGTGGTAATTATCGAGGCATTAGTCTGGTCTCTGTAGGTAGCAAATTGCTTAGTAATATGATACTTTTTAGACTGAGAGATGCCGTAGACAAAGTTTTAAGAGAAGAGCAGTGCGGTTTTAGAAAAGGTAGAGGATGTGTTGACCAAATTTTCACTCTTAGGTTAATAATTGAGAAGTGCCTAAGTTTTCAAACACCTTTGGTCCTCAGTTTTATAGATTATGAGCAAGCGTTCGATTCTGTTGATAGAGGAGCTTTAGTAAAGGTTTTATCCTTGTATGGTATACCAGACAAATACATTAAAGTGATTAGTGCTATATACGAGAATAACATTGCTGCGGTTAAGGTAGGAAATGAGGTTAGCAGCTGGTTTTGTATTAAATCAGGAGTTAAGCAGGATTGTGTTCTATCCCCCTTTATATGGATTATTTTGATGGACTTTGTTTTAAGGAGCACAGGAAAGGCAATGGGAGACCACGGAATCAAATGGGGAGGAAAAAGTCTCCTGGACTTGGATTATGCTGATGATTTAAGCATCCTAGATGAAAGTGTGAGCAAAATGAATGAAGTTTTAGAGGCTTTGCGAGTTCAGGGTGCTAGTATTGGTTTGAAAATTAATGTTAGGAAGACCAAGTCACTAAGGCTAGGAATAAGTGAAGATGAAAAGGTCACGTTGGGTAATGAAAAGATTGATCAGGTGGGCAGTTTCACTTACCTTGGTAGTATTATTAGTAAAGATGGTGGGAGCAGTGAAGATGTTAAAAATAGAATAGCCAAGGCTCAGGGTGTTTTTTCACGGTTATAAAAAGTCTGGAAGAATAGGAAGATAAATCTGCAAACCAAGATTAGAATCTTAGAAGCTACAGTGATGACAGTGGTCAAATATGGCTCTGAAGCATGGACGCTCCGAAAAGCGGATGAAGATTTGCTAGATGTTTTCCAGAGAAATTGCTGAAAGATTGTTCTGGGTACCCGGCTGACTGACCGTATTTCAAACAATAGGCTATACGAAAAATGTGGTTCAATACCGCTTTCTAGGTCTATAATGAAAGAAAGGTTGAGGTGGTTAGGGCATGTTGTTCGGATGAAGGATGACAGATTGCCGAAGATTGTTCTTTTCGGCCAACCATCTAGGGCTAAACGGAAAGCAGGTCGTCCCCGTCTGGGGTGGGAGGACGTCAGAAAGAAAGATTTAAAGGAAATGGGAACTTCGTGGGCGGGTGTAAAAAGGGAGGCTTTGAATAGATTGGGGTGGAGGAGAAGCGTGCGTAGCTGTGTTGGCCTCAGGCGGCTTGGTGCTGCGATGAGTTGTTAGTAGTAGTAGTAGTAGTATACCTATTAACCTTAAGGACATCAGTGGCAGATTTATTGACCAAATTTCAGTACCGGATGCTTTTAATAATTATTTCACCAATATTCCAAATGCTAACTCCTGTTCCCCCTCCGAGTCAATACACCCTAGCAAGAATCCCAGATCCATATTTTTCTCTCCAACTGATAGTAATGAGGTGCTTCAAGTTATTGAATCTCTTTCTAATTGTAGTACACCTGACTTCCTTGGGATAAGTAATAAGCTTCTTAGAACTGCATCTTCCTATGTTTCTGAACCCATTGTGGATATAGAAAACCTGTCTATGATCAATGGAGTCTTCCCAGAAATATTTAAATCAGCAATTGTTATCCCGATTCATAAAAAAGGCGATCCATCTGAGATAAGTAATTATCGTCCAATCTCACTTCTCCCAGTTGTATCCAAAGTGCTCGAGAGAATTATCTTCCGACGTCTTTCTTCCTTTTTATTTGAGATTAATCCTTCAGATTCGTTGATTTATTCTCATCAATATGGCTCCCGTTCCAAATTTTCAACTGCTCATGCACTAATCGACGCCACACAGTTTATCCGTTCCAAACTTGACCTTAAAAATACTGTAATTGGCTTGTTTCTGGATTTTTGTAAGGCCTTTGACATGGTTGATCACAGTGTTCTATTAAGTAAACTCAACAGCACAGGGATTAGCGGAGTTCCCTTCTCATGGTTCGGCTCTTATCTCTCTTGTAGAGTATAGAGTGTGAGTCTGGGCGGCATGACCTCGCATCCCCTACCTGTCCGGAGGGCCGTCCCGCAGGGCTCTGTTCTTGGTCCAATACTTTTTCTCCTTTAAATTAATGATTTGGTTACAGGCCTGGGTCCATCAGTGCACCCAGTGCTTTTTGCTGACGATAGTAACTTTTTCATCACCGGCCCTAATTTACCATCCGTCGTCACCTCTGCTCAAATCCTTCTTAATAGAGTACAGGAATGGTCTCTCGTTAACTGCATGACCATTAACAGCAAGAAAAGTCAGGTTGTGTTATTTCGAACCCCTTATAAAAAAAATTAAGCTCAGCAAGCACTTAAAATATTCCACCAATCTCCTCCCGCAGGTCGAAGTTGCCAAGTTTCTTGGTGTCCACAAAGACTCCTCCCTATCATTTGCAACACATGTTTCCTACATCAGAGCCATAATCTTGCGACAGGTAAGTATGATCAATCGTGTGAATAATTTTCTTCCCCTGATATCCTTGTCACCCTTTATTACTTTTTTATTTACCCATATATCTCGCACTGCGGATCTGTCTGGGGCAACACTTATCCTTCAGTTACCAATAAATTAAAATATGTCCAATACCGTGCCATCAAAGCGGTTTTTGGCTGCCCCGACTATATCCCACCCAGGACTTATACTCCGATTTCGGTATTATCCCTTTTGGAACAAATCATAAAAAAAAAATCTATCGATCCGTTGCATACTCCGCTTACCATAAAAACCTTCCTCCCCAATTATTATCTTATTTTAATTTCAATAATTCTGAAGGCCTTTGTCTCCGTTCCTCCAACCGTTCCTTTGTTGTCCCCAAGTGTGTCTCTAGTTCCGCCCAGCGATCCATCATTTATAAATCTATACTTCAATGGAATATAATACCCTCCAGTATCGAGCTATCCACAAGTTTTCGCACGCTGTATAATAATATTACTAAACTTTGATATTATAAATCTATAAATTTTTAATCAATTTGCTTTAATTTACCCGTGTTTTCTCTTTCTTTTTTCTTTTTTCTTCTTTTTCTCTCTCTTCTTCATTTTCAATTTTTTGTTGTTATGGTCCTCAACAAGTTTGCTTCCAGGATCCTGATTATTATTGGTGTTATGTTTCATCTTTTTTTATTTCAATAAATTGAATTGAATTGATAACGAGATTCGGGAAATAGCTCATGTCAAACGAGAAACATCGCTCAATTCTTCCTCCAACCGCACCAACCCCCAAACTCACCAGGCATCAGAACAGACTACAATCCGTCAAATGCCGAACGAACAGATTTGTAAATTCCTTCGTACCATATATTGTTAGTGTATTAAATGAGTGATATTTTTTTTCTTAAATGACTGTAAAAATAGCATAATTTAGCGTTAAGTGTTGTTTGCTACGAAAGCTATACGAAAAATACCAAAAGTCACAAATCAGAAATGTGAGGCTGAAACTGCAATCTGAACATCATGAAGCGAGAAAGAGTATCTGACCTACATTATATAGAAAACATCCATCAATGCTATCAAACCTTTCACTTAAAGACTAGTCATGTGGAGAGGTGCATCCCACCCTAATGACACTATTCTGGATCTTCTGGAGTGGCGCCAACAGTTCTTTTGGAGCACCAGCATATAGTAGGCATCCATATAAAGCTGTTAGTCTGATGCAGAACTTGTACAATGGGATAATCAAGCTGGATGGAAGAAGGATTTTGAGGTGAAGAGTAACTCTCAGGTTTCTTGCATAGGAGGTTCTCACCCTATTAAGGTGGTTATACCAAGAGAGATTGGTGGAGAAATGAATCCCAAGTAGACAATGCCTGTCAACTCTCTTTATTATTTCTTTTTTGAAAATGCCCCCTCCACCCAGGCCTACAACCTCCACTGCCAACGATACTTTTTGGTGCAAGTGTACATACTTCTAATACTTTTTGTACAATGGTACCATTCTTAATGGTAGCCTACTCTAAATGGTACAGAAGTAGTGTCGAGGTAAAAAATCAATGACTTTTTCTTATGAAGTCCTACTTCAGTTGTTCCTTTTGAAACACAGAAGCACCATCACTACAGAAGAGAAAAGCACAAACGGAGTATAATTGATTGAAAAAAAGTCTTAAATTAAAAAAGTAAAGTAACATCAGACCAGCATAACACAAATGTTAGGTAGTTTTGGAAACCTGTGTCTAATTCTACAGTAAATAATAGGCTTAGTTTTTTTCTAATTAAGCACAAGTTTATTGTCATCAATCCATTTCGAAATACTACTTTTTGCATGGGAAATATTTATTTGAAGGTCATTTAAATATTTACCGAACACAGAAGCAGCTGTATCATTAGCAAACTGTGTATCTAGAGAAGGTGAAGCTATAGCCTAACTCAGATCGTTAATATAAAGAAGAAAGACAAGAGGGCCCAAAATTGAACCCTGAGGGACACCAAGTGATGACGAGAGTGGAAGGAAAGAAGAAGCAGAATTATTAATTGAAGTAACTTGTGTTCTCCCAGGAAGATATGATTTTACTAAAGCCAATAGTTTCCCACGAACCCCCGATTTCTTATGCTTAGAAAATAAAATCAAATGAGAAATTGAGTTAAATGCTTTTTGAATGTACAGGAACAGGTTTGCAGTAATTTATCTTTTGTCAAGACAATCACTCACAAACTGGTTAATAAAGATGAAAGAAACAATTAAAATATGACCGTCTTGATACAAAAAATAGTATATAGCATGAATTTTCACTATGATATCTTATTCCTACTGTAGTTTGAATTCAAGGGTTTCTTAGCCTGTTTATTAGAAAGTTAATATTACAATATGGAAGTCAAAATAGGTTATATACATATTTCACAAATAGTGTTTGATATTTACTAGACTTTGAAATGAAGCGTGTTTGAAGTCACTAATCACAAATGTGCGGCTAAAACTGCAGTATGAGCATCTTATTTTGTGTTGAAAAATGAGTACGTTGCTAACTAGGCTACAAGCCAAATATTAGAATATGGAAGTCCAAAGTCAGATTACATTAAGGGAGCATTTTCCCAATTGTATATGAATTTTATTAGATTTATTTTTTAGTGTTTTTGAAGTCAGTAGTTACAAATCTGAAGTTAAATTAATTGTTGTATGTGTATCCTGGAACAAAACCATTATGTAGTCTGTGTGATCCAGAAAGGGCTCTTGTGAGCTGTTTTCCTGATTGAATGATTTGTGAGCTTAACATTACAAACTTAAGCCTCATTTTCGAATCATGGTTGTCCCAGTGAGGGCAACCTATTAAAGTACAAACCATGGTCCATAGTAACCAAAAAAAAAAAATGAGAGTTTTGAAAAACATTCTGAAATCCCTTAACAATGGTGTCAGTATAAAGTGTAAAGTACACCATTGGAATTGCCATTGCCGAAACCCACAAACAGGAAATTCACAGCCCCCTTTCTTGAACAACAAGGAAAATTAGTTTTTTGTAGGGGTAGTACTGATGTTTTCTCTTTGTTCCTTGCTGTTTTTTTTTTGGTTTAGGAATAAAAATCTAAGCAATATAGAACATATTCCCAGAAACGTAAATATGGACATGTTCCCAGAAACGTAATTTTCACTGAAAGAATGGTTGCAAAGACTCCATCTATTGCAACTACCGCTATTGTCTACGTCAGGGTTGCTCCTACTATTACTACTAATCAGTACAGCATTATTTTTTGTTCTAATTATATACTAATTATATTAAATAAAAATATATTATTTTAATTATATTATACCTATTACTTATATTTATTTTAACTATATTGTATAATTATATATATTAATTGCAATGTATTATTATAAATATAATTCATAGTTATATTTATTGCATTATTTATTATATTATGTTGTATTGAAAATCATTACATTTATTATATCTTATTTAATTATATTTACTTATGTATTATAATTCTAATTATATGTTCTATATCTAATTATCTAAATTAAAAAAAAACTAATATTTTCAGATCAATCTACTCATGATTCTGAAATTTTGAGCACTTCAACAGTAGGCAGAGCAGAAGAGATCCACCGACCCAGGGAAGTTGATGACTCCGTTGAAGAACGGTTTTACAAAGTCAAATCCCTTGCTATTAAATTGATGAAAAAATCACCAGAACAGGCGGTTAAACTGGCGACGCTGCAGTCGGATATGGAGATGCTATTAGCTGAACTGACAAAATAAAAAGGAAAACTTAAAAGTGTGGCAAAAGAGCTGGGTCAAAACTACAAGACTTTGCAAGAATTGCTGGACATGTTGCAGGTGAATGATGTTTAATAAAACAAAAATGCGCTTCGTTTGAAAAAACGTTACGTGCCATAAAATATGAAAAAAAAACAAATAATTTTCTATAGCATCAGAATTTCCATTAAAGAACTTGAGATTTTTTTTTGTTTAACTAGGCTACATGTTTCAGAATGCGCCTCGACATATTATACTTATGAAGAAATATTTCAAAGTGGGAAAGGAGATCCCTAAGGTTGGTTTAAAGGAACCCTCTACT
This sequence comes from Artemia sp. Qi Xiang Cuo, assembly GCF_049724085.1. Classification (NCBI taxonomy): domain Eukaryota; kingdom Metazoa; phylum Arthropoda; class Branchiopoda; order Anostraca; family Artemiidae; genus Artemia; species Artemia sp. Qi Xiang Cuo. Next base: position 5,305,686 of record NC_142811.1, read on the forward strand.
AGAAAAAAAATGATACCTTGTATTTTTGCTGCTTGTGTTATTAAGTTTAAAGTGGAAATTCAGCCCATTGTAGCTCGTGACATTAATTTTTTGGAAATAATCCTTGCCTTATCTTCAATTCACGTGAAATCTTTTGTCCGCCAGGACAGGGGTTTGAGTTCTGGTGTCGCCGGGTATTTGGTTTAGAACGGGGGTCAGCGGTGTGACTCTGTAACCCAGTGTCGACGTAGCTCCAAATGGGTACCTGGAGACATCTTGGGGAAAAATACGGAAAGCGTCGGATGATTTGCCCCCCAACCATGCTTTATATTCCTGGCTGAAGGCAGCGTATCAGGAGATCGGTACCTACGCTACGCAGACATGCGAAAAAGTTTTAATTTTTTTTCTAATATCTGGCCAGGTTTCGTATCCTTTGGACATTTTATTGCAGCCCAGTTTCCTCTGTAATTTGCAGAAGGTCATGGGTTTGAGTCCTACTACTAAACTTTTCATGTGAAAATTAGACTGTTTTCAAAAGTGAAGTGATGCAACCTGTGTAGCCTATCCGTGATTGAAAATTTTAAGCTGTTTGACTTTAGCTAGGTCGCCCAGCCAAATCGCCCTTGGGCTGCTTGATTTCTCGTCACTCGATGCAAAAAAGTATACATCTACGGGTGTTCGCCCTACTTGTGTTTCAGATTATATTGGAAAATTTGTTTATTTGGCTAGTCAAACTTTGTTGAAAATAAATGAGAGACGATCAGTCCAATGCTAAGAAATATAAAAACCCCAAACTCCTAAAAATAGAGTCAGATCAAAACAAAAGTATATCATTAGAACTACCTTGTCTGAAACCCTACTAAATAAATAATGAATGTCATCATAGTTTTATATTAGAGCTATGACGTGAATAGAAAAACACGAAAATAAATTGTTGTTTCTGAAGACGTCATGAAATAATATCATTGCGCCATGACGTCAATAAAATCATTACGCCGTGACGTCATAATTACTACTTAAGAACGACAAAGATGTAAATTCTCTCATTCTTGATTAGATAATGGTTAGATCGAAGCAAGCTATACGCAAGTTGAAAAAACAGTACTACACAAACAACAGAGATAATAACTTGAAAAGAAAAAAGCGAAGGTATTCAACCGACCAGGCGTATCGAGAAGTAATAATTGAGAGAGCAAAACGAAACAGCAAGATGTGTTATCTCAATGATGAAGATTATAGACATGCAAAAATTGAGACAGCCAAACAAAAGTTCAAGGAGAGTTATCACAATGATGAAGATTACCGCATCAAATATAAGAAAAACCAAAAGCAAAGGTATTTCAACCGTCCAGGTGTATCGAGAAGTAAAAATTGAGACAGCCAAACAAAAGATCAAGGAGCGTTACTGGGGTGACAAAATCTATAATGAAAAACTTAAATTCTCTGCGAGGTTGTACCGAAGAACGCGTAAGGACAAAGGGAAAAATTACATTCAGAAATACAAGAAGATGGCAAAAATACAAGCTGATCTTTGTAAATTGATTACATTAAAGAACGAAGTTTCGTCCATAGTAATTGAAGTATTATAAGAAATCATTATATAGATGATTCATTATAGATGAATCATTATAGATGATTCTTTAATGATTAATATTAGACATAAATTAAAATCTTGTTTAGGGTAAAAGAGCAGTATTTAGATTTTAAACCTTAATTACTTTCTGAAAATTTAGGGCCCAACCGATGACCTATCTGCACAATCTGCAGTCGATTGCTCTACCTCTGAGCTACTAACCCTTGTTACTAAGAGAGAATTAAAGATGTTTACATGAATATTTTACATTAAAAGACGATCATGGGAATAGCTACTTGATTGTTCGAGGTTCGTCTCTTACTATTTCCAAGAAGAAAAAGCTGGCTTTTTCCTGTTTGTAATCAGTTTATTATCCGGGTTGCAGCGGTAGCTAGTACCTTACAGAAAGGTTATAATAAAGAACGACCTCTTGCCTATACTAATTTATATTAAAGTTATTGTATTTGGCTAGGAGGTAGCTAAACTGAGTACCTTTTTAAATTTTCAATTTAAGAGATATTGCTTTAAATTTAATATATTAAAAATTCTCTCTGACGGGAATCGAACCCCGGTCTTCCGCGTGACAGGCAGGGATACTTACCACTATACTTTCAGAGACGTCTGATATATAAGTTACATATAAGTCTCGATATCATTCCGCAGTTGCCAATCCATATCTTGGAAGCTTTTCATTAAACTGACTACATTTCTTTTGGATATTACTATGAAGTTTTGCCAGAGCAATTCTAGCCGACTTTTAAACAGCATCCGCTCTTTCAAAGATAATTTTAATCTGTAATTTTGAATACTTTTCGTGATCCTGGTTAAACATACGTAAAATGTTTCTTAATTTATGAAGATCATCCTGTTCTTTTGCTATCTTCTTGTATTTCTGAATGTAATTTTTCCCTTTGTCCTTATGCGTTCTTCGGTACAACCTCGCAGAGAATTTAATTTTTTCATTATAGCTTTTGTCACCCCAGTATCTACCCATTATTCTGGTAGCAACTTTTTTCTTATATCCGGGTTGCAGCGGTAGCTAGCAACCTAGTAAGAGACGATCACGTCCAATGTTAAGAAATAAAAAAACCCATAGTTCCAAAAAAGGAGTCAGATCAAATTCAAAAGTACAGCATTAGAACCGCTTTGTCCGAAACCCCTGTACAGTAAACTTTCTGTCCCTTGACTAAAACAGCAAGGGAAATATATTGGCTTGAAAATCAAGGAAAGTGGCAGCTACTAAAACATTCTACCTAAACGGCATATTTTTTTTTCTTTTTTTTCTTTTCCACAGATAGCTTGGCACTGGAACATCGTAGAGAGTTGTTCAATGGCTCATTTTAAAGGAAATTAATTGGGTTAAAAATTTTTAGTAACTAAAATAAATTATTTCTAAAAGAGAATAAATTTGTTCACCAAAAACTGCATTTTTGATGTCTTTTCACACTGCAGTCTTTCAAACATAATCGTATACCAGCGGTAAGACTTGAACCCACGCCTCCGGAGAGACTGGTGGCTAACACCAGTGCCTTGGACCACTCGGCCAGGCTGCCTCTCATAAATAAATATATATGTGAATTTGGGTTGCAGCAGTAGCTAGCAACCTAGTAAGAGACGATCAGTCCAATGCTAAGAAATATAAAAACCCAAAACTCCTAAAAATAGAGTCAGATCAAAACAAAAGTACATCATTAGAACTACCTTGTCTGAAACCCTACTAGATAAATAATGAATGTCATCATAGTTTTATGTTAGAGCTATGTTATAATAAAGAACGACCTCTTGCTTATACTAAATGTTATACGCCACTTAATTTTAGTATAGGTTAGTTTACATTAAAAGACGATCACTGAAATAACAAACCATTCCTTACATTGGACTTAGTTAGCTACTCGATTGTTTGAGTTTAGTCTCTTATCCGGGTTGCAGCGGTAGCTAGCAACCTAGTAAGAGACGATCACGTCCAATGTTAAGAAATATAAAAACCCATAGTTCTTAAAAAAAGAGTCAGATCAAAACAAAAAGTACACCATTAGAACCGCCTTGTCCAAAACCCCTGTATAGTAAAATTTTTGTCCCTTGGCTTGAACAGCAAGGGCTTGAAAATCAAGAAAAGTGGCAGCTACTACAACATTCTGCCTAAACGGGATATTTTTTTCTTTTTTTTTCTTTTTTTGTATCCAGAGATAGCTTGGCACTGGAACATCGTAGAGGGTTGTTCAATAGCTCATTTTAAAGAAAATTAATTGGGTTAAAAATCTATAGTAACTAAAATAAATTATTTCTAAAAGAGAATAAATTTTTTCACCAAAAACTGCATTTTGATGTCTTTTCACACTGCAGTCTTTCAAACATAATCGTATACCAGCGGTAAGATTTGAACCCACGCCTCCGAAGAGACTGGTGGCTAACACCAGTGCCTTGGATCCGGGTTGCAGCGGTAGCTAGCAACCTAGTAAGAGACGATCAAGTCCAACGTTAAGAAATATAAAAACCCATAGTTCTTAAAAAAGGAGTCAGATCAAAACAAAAAGTACACCATTAAAACCACCTTGTTCGAAACCCCGTTATAGGAAACTTTCTGTCCCTTGGCTTGAACAGCAAGGGAAATATATTTGCTTGAAAATCAAGAAAATTGACTTTAACCACGTTAGTCTCCCCAAACGGGATATTTTTTTTCTTTTTTTGTATCCAGAGATAGCTTGGCACTGGAACATCGTAGAGGGTTGTTCAATAGCTCATTTTAAAGGAAATTAATTGGGTTAAAAATCTATAGTAACTAAAATAAATTATTTCTAAAAGAGAATAAATTTTTCCAATAAAAACTGTATTTTTGATGCAGTGACGTCATAATTACTATATAAGAAACGTCAAAACTGTAAATGGTCTCATTCATGAATACATAATGGCTAGATCAAAGCAAGCTACACGCAAGTTAAAAAATCAGTACTAAAAAATCAAGAAAAGTGGCAGCTACTACAACATTCTGCCTAAACTGGATATTTTTTTCTCTTTTCTTTGTTTCCAGTATAATAAAGATCAAACTCTTCCCTATACTAACTTGCATACGCATTATAATAAAGAACGACCTCTTGCCTATAATAAATTAAATACGCCACTTAATTATAGTATAATTCAACAGATAGCTGGGCACTGGAACATCGTAAAGAGTTGTTAAATGGCTCATTTTAAAGGAAATTAATGGGGTTAAAAACCTTTTGTAATTAAAACATTATTTTTATTACATTAAGAAATTTTAATTATATTCCTTAAGAAATCATCATAAGTAAGAATTTCCCATACAGAATTTGAACTCAAGCCAACTGTTACAATAAAGAACGACACCTAGCCTATATTAACTGAAACATAAATAGGATTATGTAATTTCTCTCAGTATCATGGCTGTAGAGATGGCTGAAAACTAGTCTGGGTTGCAGCGGTAGTTAGCAACCTACTAAGATACATTGAACCTAGTTAGCTACTGGATGTGTTAAGATTCGTCTCTTACTATTTCAATAAAGAAAAAGCCGTAGGCTTTTTCCTGTTTGTAATATGGTTTATTTTGTTACAATAAGGAACGAACTCTAACCCATAGTAACTTAAGTATTAAATCAAACAGTTTGTGGTCATAATAATGAGTGTAATGGCTAATTTTAAAGGAGACTGCTGCATATAAAAACCTTTTATAATTAATTACATTAAAAGACCCTCATTGGAATAATAAACAATTACGTACATTTGAATTAGTTAGCTATTTGATTGTTTGATGTTCGTCTCCTACTATTTCAAAGATTTGTTCAAAGATTTCAAAGATGTTCGTCTCCTACTATTTCCTACTATTTCTCCTACTACTACTGTTTGTAATCAGTTCATTATCCAGGTTGCAGCGGTAGCTATAAACTTACATAAAGGACCCATATAGTTCATCATAAATGGTATTTTTACATTAAAGGATGAGCTATAGCACATAGTAACTGGAATCTGGGTTGCAACAGTAGTTATCCGGGTTGCAGCGGTAGTTAGCAGCCTAGTAGGAGACGATCATGACCAATGTTAAGAAATATAGAAACCCAAAGTTCCTAAAAAAGGAGTCAGATCAAATTCAATAGTACACCATTAGAACCACCTTGTCCGAAACCCCTGTATAGTAAACTTTCTGTCCCTTGGCTTGAACAGCAAGGGAAATATATTGGCTTGAAAATCAAGAAAAGTGGCAGATACTACAACATTCTGCCTAAACGGGATATTTTTTTTTACTTTTTTCTTTTGTATCCAGAGACAGTTACAGTAAAGAACGATCTCTCTCCCATAGTAACTGATATGTCATATCCGGGTTGCAGCGGTAGTTTACATTAAGGAACGATCTGTAGCCTATAATAGCTGAAGTATTAAAAGGAATCATAGGCAGCGGCAATAGCGCTACCTAAGTAAAGAAACGATATTGGCACAATGTATTATTTATTTTCTTGTTTTCGCCAGGGCATTTCGTATCGAATTACAGTAAAGTATGATCTCTCGCTCATAGTAAGTGATATATGGTGGTTCCTGGGGTAGCTACAAGCTATCTAGATTGTAGCAGTATCCAGGTTGCAACGGCAGCTGTAACCCCGAGTCTCTTGGAAAAAAAACTTAACAAAAAAGAAAATATGTCGGCTTGTTATTAAACAAAAACCTAACAAAAAATAAAACTAATTTTAAAAATTTCAGGTATTTTTCCAATTTTTACATAAGGGATCTATAAAGTTATCAAAAATGGTTTCAGTCAAGAAGATCTCGTGGTAGTAGTCATTAATAAAAGATTTGTTTCGATTAAATATCCGGATTGCAGCGGTAGCTAGCAACCTAGTAAGAGACGATCACGTCCAATGTTAAGAAACATAAAAACCCATAGTTCCTAAAAAGGAAAAAGATCAAAACAAAAAGTACACCATTAGAACCGCCTTGTCCGAAACCCCTGCATAGGAAACTTTCTGTCCATTGGCTTTAACAGCAAGGGAAATATATTGGCTTTAAAATCAAGAAAAGTGACAGCTATTACAACATTCTCCCTAAACGGAATATTTTTTGTTTCTTTTTTCTTTCTTGTTTTCCGCAGATAGCTTGGCACTGGAACTTCGTAGAAAGTTGTTCAATGGCTCACTTTAAAGGAAATTAATTGGGTTAAAAATATTGTGTAACTAAAATAAATTATTTCTAAGAGAAAATACATTTTTCAATTAATAACGAATATAAAATGAACATAACAAAATTGAATGTAAAAAAAATGTACAAAAGTAAATCACATTAAAGAACGAACTGTTTATTTTAAAAGACGATCATTACAAGAACACATTTTCCAGCCTGCAGCGGTAGCTAGGAACCTAGTAAGAGACGATTGCCTCCAATGTTAAGAAATATAATAACCCATAACTCCTAAAAATAAAGTCAAATGAAAACAAAAAGTACACCTTTAGAACCGCCTTGTCCGAAACACCTATATAGAGTTAAAATTTTAATTCTAATTAATTTGTAATTAAAATTTTAGTTTTTTAAAAATAATCAATTCGTCCACTAAAAACTGCATTTTTATGGCCAATCTTGATGAATGACGTCATAGTCGTAGGTAGTAACCATACGGCTTTTCTGTTTTGACAGAAGGTTATATTTATACACGGTTATCTATCGACAAGACAATGTAAGACATATATAATGATTCGGTATAGTTCATTATAAATGAGGACTATGTAAGTTTCAACGGATATGGTGGCAACCCTGGGTGAAACAAATAAGGAAAATATATTTTGTCATTTCACTAGTTTTGAATAAGATTTTGGTATTTTTTTGGGATAATTTTGAAACCAGTTTTATAATTGTGATTTTCCAAGTAAGTGAATAGTTTTTTTAAAGTTAAGAAGAGCCATATTTTAAGAATCCGGTGTGTCTATTGGATGCGCACGCGCTGATTGCGTGATTTTTGGCCGCGCAGCGTTGCCATTCTTGTTTGTGAGTTTGGTTTTCGGGCGCGAAAAAAGGTAAAATCGGCGTGTGTATATTCTTCTGAATAAGTGAAGTCCTGTGGACTGCTTAGATCGCTTGGGACCAAGCAGAAGAGGGGAGAGAACCTGCCGGAAGCGCCGTATTGGTACCTGCCGGTTAATTAGCCTTAAATTGCAGGGACCAGGTGAGCAGGTCTCGACGCTTCCCTTGCTCCCGGTGATCGACGTACGCTCCGAGCATTCATTCCTTGTACATCTGACAAAGATACTGTCAGTAAATGGCTGGTGACCCTTGTCCCAGATGCAAAAAGAACGTAACACGAGCTCAGGGCGGACTCCAATGCCGTACCTGCACGAAATGGTTTCACTTTCCCTGTGTATCAGGCACGTGCAGCAAAGAAGCAGAAAAATCGTCTGGAAAGTGGCAATGTAATCGATGCAAGGAAGCTGCCAACACACCCAAAACAGCAGCAGTGGGAACACCGAACAGCCAAAAACAACAAAACCTAGGGAATCCAAAAGCCAGAGGAGAAAACTGCAACGCCCCGTCTTCGGACCAAACCCCGCCTCCAGTCAACGACGAACCCCTGATTATCAGGGACAGTAGGCCCACGCAAGTTCGAGGAACTCTCAATGCACCCCTTCCTACGGCCTCTGCCCCAAATGCTACTCCTAACGGAACTGAGTCACACAGCGAAACTTGCAACTATTGTCATACCCAGGCCGAAGCCAGTACATCCTTTTGCTGTTTTTTCTGCAATGAGTGGGAGCATGCCTCCTGCCGCGGGATCCACTCCGATATTGTTCTGGCGATAAAACTCCATGACCCACAGTTAAGCCTCTTCGGATACGAGTGTTCGTCCTGCTCCAAGCGAAAGGTAGCTCAACTGCAACTGCAAGTCAGACTCCTAACGGATTGCAGAATACCTGAACAGCGAAATCAAAATCCATTCCCAGGCGATCAAGCACTGTACTCCCGTGTAGCACAACATTGAACCACAGACTCTAGACAAAATACACCCAGCCCAGCGCCTTCCGCAAACACTACCGTTGAAACCCTCCTACGAGCAGAAAAAGAAAAACAACTGCGAGAAGCAAAGCGATTCAATATAGTTATATCAGGGGTCCCAGAGTCTGAAACTCCAGACGCACAGATAGCTCTTGGCGTTTGCCGAACCAACGATTTGGGAGCTACCCTGGAAAGGGGGTTTATAGTTGAGACTAGGCGCCTTGGAAGACCAAGCGACAACGGCAGACCAAGAAAACTACTCGTCAAGCTCAGAGAAGACACTTCAACCTTTGTGAAACGAAATAACATCCTGAAAAACGCTCGGAACCTGAGAACCTCTGATGACGCCTTCACCCGCCGCGAAATCTACATAGGCCCTGATCTCACCCCACTACAGCTCCAGTCTCAAGCCGAGAAAAGAAGGCTCAAGAGAGCCGAAAGCTCTGCCCATAACCGGAATGAGGAAGCCTCCTCAGGTCAAGGGCAACAATAGCAACAAAAGACCAGAATACCAACTCGACCTCCTAAAACTCAGCAAAGCAACCCTTTTGACCTCCCAAGAGTCATGCTTGTTAACGCCCAGTCACTCTGCCACAAAATCACAGAACTTAGCGTTCGACTGAAATGTGAGAGGGTTGAGGTATGCTGTGTCACAGAAACTTGGTCCGCTACCCCATCGACTGCTAGTATTCCAGGCTATGACCTTTACACAAAAAATCGCAAGGATAAAGATGGCAACGTTATAACACATGGCGGTGGAGTGGGGGTTTACATAAATGCAGATATCGAACACGAAGTTTTGACATTCGCTGAACACACAGATACTTATGAGCTGCTCTGGGTGAAAATCAAACCCAAAGTACTGCCAAGAGCGTTTTCGTCAATAACTTTCGGAGTCCTCTATTTTCCACCGCGAGCCGCTTACCGCAAAACCCTAATCAACCACCTCCAAAAGTCTATCGACGATATTCGATGCATGTATCCTAATAGCGGTATAGTATTGCTTGGCGACTTTAATGATCTGGACAGGCGCTGGATCAGTCAATCTCTTGATCTGAAGCAGGTAGTAAAAATTCTTACTACGGAAAAATCAACTATCGACCTCATCTTCACAGATGTGGGAGAATTCTACCACGATCTCGAATCGAGCCCCAGCCTCGGAAGGAGCGCACATTTCTCTGTACTATGGAAGCCCAAAGGAACCAAGCCAACGGCTACCAAGGAAACATTCGTCTGCCGACCTCTGACTACACCAGGAAAAGAAGAATTCTCTAAATGGTGCGTAAATAAAAACTGGTCCCAACTGTACAGATTATCTGACGTTAACCAGATGGTTGGACTCTTAAATTCCGAGATAACCAGCGCTTACCACTCATGCTTCCCAGAGAAACGTGTCAAACGCTCTTCTACGGACAAACCATGGGTCACACAAGAGATCAAGAAACTCATCAGGAAGCGTAATAAACTGCACGCCTCAGGCAACAGAGAGCGCTGGAAAAAAATGAGGAACACCGTGGTGTACGAATGTAGGAAAGCTGAGAAAGCATATGGGGAAAAGCTCTCTAAAACAGTAAACTCCGACTCCCGCTCATTCCACAAGACAATTAGAGATTTAATAAGCCCCCTGCGCCCGACGACCTTTCACATACAAAAAGATAAAGGTGAACAGGTCACTGCAAATGATCTCAATGAGTGGTTTGCCAAAATCTGCAGATCCAACCCTCCAGCCGAAACGAGTGCATTCAGCGCCAAGACATCTGAGATTCCAGTCGTTCTGCCTATTGAAGTGTGCAGGGTCCTAGAGAAGATTCCTGCGCGGAAAGCCACTCACCCAGCGGATCCACCGCCAATTTTGTTCAAAGAAAACGCTCCTTACCTATCAGAGCCTATAGCTGCCATCATCAACCAGTCACTGATAACAGGGACGTTTCCTGAGCCGCTTAAGGAGGCAGTCGTAATCCCTGTTCCCAAAGTCACAAACCCCAAAGAACTTGGAGACCTCCGACCGATCTCACTCACTCCGCTACTCTCGAAAGTATTCGAAACTTTCATAAACAGATGGCTTCTGGAGGAACTCAGCGAAGTAATTGACTCCCGGCAGTATGGCTTCCAAAGAGGGTGCAGTACAAGTCACTACCTTATCCAGATCGTCGAGACTATCCTAAGTCACCTAGAAGTTGACGGGGCATTTGTCGACCTCCTTCAAGGGGACGTCAGGAAAGCGTTCGATACGTCTAGCCACGAGGAGATTCTACAGTCCATGACCAATTTTCACGAATTCCTGAGAAAGATAGTAGAAAGCTTCCTTTCAAAACGGAAGCAAAAAACAAGGTACAAAGGCGAACTGTCAAACTCTACAGACCTTACATGTGGAATTCCTCAAGGAACAAAAATAGGTCCGACCCTTTTCCTGTTGCTTTGCAACACGATAGCTAAATGGCACAGAGACAGAGCGAAGTTCGCAGACGACCTAACAATGATGCTGCTACAAAGACTGTGTGAAATCCTTAACCTAGAAGAAATGGTCGTGAAGCTCGAACGGGACTACCTAGAAAGAAAACTCAGCATCAACAGGACCAAGTCGGCAATAATGAGAATTTCCTTCTTAAAGCACAGCGTACCGGCCTTGCCTGACGTCGGCATACCGGCAGTTCACAAAATGAAGATCCTGGGTGTTATCTTCAATGATAAACTGACTTGGGAGGACCACTTAAATCACTTGCTGTCCCAGGCTATGCCTCTGCTTAGGTCACTGACAAAGCTACGTCGCTTTCAACTCAGCAAAAATGCCCTGGTCACCTACTATAGGAGCCGCATGCGACCAATCCTAGAATATGCCTGCCCTGTCTGGCATCCTGGTCTCACAAAAGAGCAGAGCAATAAGCTCGAAACAATTCAAAAGAGAGCCTTGCGCATCATTCTAGGAGACAGCCAATTGCCCTATGAGGAATGTCTGGCGAAGCTAGAACTCACAACACTTGAACAAAGAAGACACGAGCTCCTCATGAGCTTTGGCCAGTCCATCTTGACTTCCCCCAAACACCGCGACCTTCTCCCACCTGATATCAGACAAGATAACCGACCAAAGACCCGCCACACAAACCAACTACAACCAAGCAATCCAAGTGCCACGAAACGCTACAAAAATTCATTCCGACAATACTTCACTGAAAATTACAACAAATAGTTTTCATAATTTTTTTGTAAATGCGACTATTTATCCGTTTTGTGATATTTCGTATTAAATTATCTATCTATCTATATAGCTGAAACCTAGCAAAGAAAAAACTGCAGCACATAGACAATAAAAAATAAGACAATACAAGCATATTTTGAAATGTTGCTGTTTTGAAATGGCTGTTGTCCCTTGTCAAAAATATAAGAATATTTTTGCAGTTACCAATTTTTTGGTCTTTAATCAATTTAATGTGCTTCTCCATACCTGAAAGTATTTAATTTTTCCTAATAAGTGTGACAACGTCAATGCAATACTGATGTATATAAAAATGATATCATTCACATAAATATTTTTTCCCGAAATTAAGGCTCTTGACAAATTCTCTCAAACGTGTGATCTATCTAAATCGTTTTTTAGGCCAAAATATACCAGGATGAAAATATTCCCGAAAACAATTATTTCTACTAAGCTTCAAGTTTTTGGTTTTCTTATTTAAGGTTTTGAAATTGTTGTAATCCCTTGTCAAAATATATACAAATATTTGTTCAATTACCAGGTTTTTGCTCTTTACGCAATTTAATGTCTTTTCATACTGTGTCTTTTCAAAGATATTTGATTATTAAGCAAGTCCAATTTCTAGCAGCGGTTTCTGATAAGCTTCAAACTTTTGGTTTTATTTTTCAAGTTTTTGAATTGTTGTAAACCGTTGTTAAAATATATACAAATATTTTTACAATTACCAGATATTTGCTCTTTCGACAATTTAATGTCTTTTCATACTGCAGTCTTTTCAAAGATATTTGATTATTACAGTTTTTCCAAAATTAAGGTTTTTAACAAATTTACCCAAACTTCTGACTTATCTAGATAGTTTTGTACGCGAGAATATCGCAAGATTCCAATTTTCCTAAAAAAATATTCAGCTGTTTTCGAAGAACAACAATTAGTACCACAGAAAACAAGGTGATTGTTATCCCGATAAGTTTAGCCATGATTTTGTCAGCCATTGGATTTCTTTAATAGGAAAGGATTATTGCATCAGACATTTAAGATGCATATCCCGGGATGTATTTTTATTTTTTTTTTATTTTTGAAGATGCTTATCCCGGGATTCCATTGTTACTGTAGAGCGATTTGAACTTCAATCTTCCTTGGCAGGAGGAGAGCTCAATAGCCAATGCGCTACAGCAACTGATAGTGTAAAATTAATTATAGGTTTGATGATGTCTCTGCACATTCCTCACGAATGGTAGTAAACAACGATCCCCTAATCCGGGTTGCAGCGGTAGCTAACAACCTAGGAAGAGACGATCACGTCCAATGTTAAGAAATATAAAACCCAGAACTCCTAAAAAAAAGTCAGCTCAAAACGCGAAAGTATACCATTAGAACTGCCTTGTCCAAATTACATTGAAAGACAGCACCTAGTAAGAGAAGATAAGGCCCTATAGTAAAAACTAAAGAGCCCTTAACTCCAAAAACTAGAATCCTAAAAATAATAGTCCGGGTTGCAGCGGTAGCTAGCAACCTAGTAAGAGACGATCACTTCCAATGTTAAGAAATATAAAAACCCATAAATCCTAAAAGACACTCAGAACAAAACAAAAAGTACACCATTAGAACCACCTTGTCCGAAACCCCTGTATAGAAAACTTTCTGTCCCTTGGCTTGAACAGCAAGGGAAATATATTGGCTTGAAAATCAGGAGGAGTTATGGGTAGTTATATTCTTAACATTGGACGTGTTCGTCTCTTACTAGGCTGCTAGCTACCACTGCAACCCGGATTATTATATTATTATTATTATTATTATTTCTGGTTTAAATTAAAAAATGTCTCTTACTAGGTTGTTAGATACCGCTTTAACCAGGATTCCTTTTAATACTTCAGTTACTATGGGCGACAGATCGTTTTTTAATGTAAACTACCGCTGCAACCCAGATAATTTTGATGTATCTATTGATGTTAAAATTCAGTTTTTTAGAGTTTCTGTTACTATCGAAACGAGTCGCTCTTACTATAAAATTAGTTAACGTGAACTGTTTGACTACCGCTGCAACTCAATAAAACCATGATACTGATCATACTTCCAAATTTCTCCTTAATGTAATATTGACTAATACAATTTATGATGAGCTATATCGGTTCTTTATGTACAAATCTCTTATTAGGCTGCTAGCTTCCGCTGCAACTCGGATCTTTACTGTATCAAACATTTCGTGGTAACGAACGATATATTACCCAACAGAGTTCGTTCTTAACAGTAAAACTAATATAATCAACATTTTTACTATAGAGTTCATTACCATGAACTGTTTGATTGCTTCAAAATTCAAATATCTTTGAAAACACTGCAGTATGAAAATACATAAAAAATGTAGTTTTTTTAAAAAAAAATTGATTCTACTTCAAAACTATTTTATTTTTAATTACAAAAGTGACTAGATGTAGCAATTTCCTTTAAAATGAACCATTATACAGCTCTCTATAATTGTCCAGTGCCCAGCTAGCTGAGGAGGAAGAAAAGGCGAAAAGAAAAAAAAATGCCTTTTGTTGAGAATATCGTGGTTAAAGTCACTTTTCTTGATTTTCAAGCCAATATATTTTCCTTGTTATTCAAGCCAAAGGACAGTAAGGTTGCTTTATAGTAGTTTTGGACAAGAAGGTTCTAATAGTGTACTTTTTTTACTTTTTTTTTTCATGATTTATGGGTTACATTAGTTTTTACTATGGGGCGTGATCGTCTCTCACTAGGTTGCTACCTACCGCTGCAACCCTGATAACAACCAGGAACATATTAAAAACTTGAAAATGCCTACGGCTTTTTCTTCTTTTAAATAGTAAGAGACGAACCTCAAATGATCAAGTAGCTAACTAAGTCCAATGTATGCAATAATTTTTTATTCGAATTATCGTTTTTTAATTTAATTTTAACCCTATTAATTTCCTTTAAAATGAGCCATTGAACAACTCTCTACGATATTCGGTGAGTGTTTGATGTTCGATGTACGATGCTCCGTGAATATACGGAGGCGTACTTCTTAGAAAATTCGTATATTAATTTTGGAAGGAGCAATTGCAGTTTATGTAGCAGCAATAAAAATATATATATATACAAGCATACCCATCAACAGCAAAGGAAAAGCAATGTTTTTCAATTATGGAGAAAACAAACCTGTTAGGGTTATTAGTATATGTCTTTGTAAGACTAATGATTTAGGACAAATTCCTCGAACACCTCCCCAAGAAAAAAGTATTTCTAACTGTGTTTTAAACAATTCTTTTAGTTCTACTGAATATTTGGCAAAAAATGCTCTGTGTTGTAGAACAAACTGTCCTGAAAAGTACAAGTCAACTATTTAAAAATGCTCTGAAACTAGATCTGACAAGAAAATTATGATGGCTTAAGTCACCTATAACAATCTGAGTAAACATTCAAAAACAAAAATTGGGCAGCAGGTTACTTTTCGTGTCTTGACCTGTTTCATTAATAGGGTATATAAGGCAGTATCAAAAATCTAAGATTATACAACATATTAATCTACAAAAAGTCGAGAGTTAGTACAAGGAACTAGGTCATTATTTAGAATCCGGGTTGCAACCTATTAAGCAACCTATTAAGAGACGATCACGTCCAATGTTAAGAAATATAAAAACCCATAGTTCCTAACAGAGGAGTCAGATAAAAACAAAAAGTACACCATTAGAACCGCCTTGTCCGAAACCTCTATAAAGGAAACTTACCGCCCTTTGGCTTGAATAACAAAGAAAATATATTGGCTTGAAAATCAAGCAAATTGACTTTTACCACGTTATTCTCCACAAACGGGATCTTTTTCTCTTTTTTTTTGTATCCAAAGATAGCTTGGCACAGGAACATCGTAGAGGGTTGTTCAATAGCTCATTTTAAAGCAAATTAATTGGGTTAAAAACCTTTTGTAACTAAAATAAATTATTTCTATAAGAGAATAAATTTTTCCACCAAAAACTGCATTTTCGATGTCTTTTCACACTGCAGTCTGTCAAACATAATCGTATACCAGCGGTAAGATTTGAACCCACGCCTCTGAAGAGACTGGTGGCTAACACCAGTGCCTTGGACCACTCGGTCAGGTTGCCTCTCATAAATAAATATATATATATGAATCTGGGTTGCGGCAGTAGCTAGCAATCTAGTAAGAGACGATCAGTCCAATGCTAAGAAATATAACAAAACTCCTAAAAATAGAGTCAAATCAAAACAAAAGTACATCATTAGAATTACCTTGTCTGAAACCCTACTAGATAAATATTGAATGTCGTCATAGTTTTATATTAGAGCTATGACGTGAATAGAAAAACACGAAAATATATTGTTGTTTCTGAAGACGTCATGAAATAATATCATTGCGCTATGACGTCAATAAAATCATTACGCCGTGACGTAAGTACTACACAAACACAGTACTACGTACGCCAGTACTACACAAACAACAGAGATAGTAACTTGAAAAGAAAAAAGCAAAGGTATTCAACCGACCAGGCGTATCGAGAAGTAATAATTGAGAGAGCAAAACAAAACAGCAGGATGTGTTATCTCAATGATGAAGATTATAGACATGCAAAAATTGAGACAGCCAAACAAAAGTTCAAGGATAGTTATCACAATGATGAAGAGTACCGCATCAAATATAAGAAAAACCAAAAGCAATGGTATTCAACCGTCCAGGTGTATCGAGAAGTAAAAATTGAGACAGCCAAACAAAAGATCAAGGAGCGTTACTGGGGTGACAAAATCTATAATGAAAAAATTAAATTCTCTGCGAGGTTGTACCGAAGAACGCATAAGGACAAAGGGAAAAATTACATTCAGAAATACAAGAAGATGGCAAAAATGCAGGCTGATCTTTGTAAATTGAGAAACATTTTACGCATGTTTTATCGGGATCACGAAAAGTATTCAAAATTACAGATTAAAATTCTCTTTGAAAGAGCGGATGCTGTTGAAAAGTCGGCTAGAAATTCTTTGGCAAAGCTTCATAGTAATATCCAAAAGAAATGTTGTCAGTTTAACGAAAAGCATCCAAGGTATGGATTGGCAACTGCGGAACAGTTTATAGATGCAATGGAAAATGTTCGACAACAATGTGAATACACGGAGGCGTACTTCTTTGAAAATTCGTATATTAATTTTGGAAGGAGCAATTGCAGTTTATGTAGCAGCAATAAAAATATATATACAAGCATACCTATCAACAGCGAAGGAAAAGCAATGTTTTTCAATTATGGCGAAAACGAGCCTGTTAGGGTTATTAGTAAATGTGTTTGTAAGACTAATGATTTAGAACAAATTCCTGGGACACCGACTCAAGAAAAAAAAATTTCTAACTGTGTTTTAAACAGTTCTTTTAGTTCTTCTGAATATTTGGCAAAAAATTCTCTGTGTAGTAGAAAAAACTGTCCTGAAAAGTACGAGACAACTATTGAAAAATGCTCTGAATCTAGATCTGACAAGGAAATTATGATTGCTGAAGTCACCTATAACAATCTGAGTAAACATTCAAAACCAAAAATTGGGCAGCAGGTTACTTGGCAATGTCACCCTGATATCTGCAAGCTCTATCCGACGGATATTGAATTATATCAACTTCTTTTTGATATCCTTGAAAATAATATAGCATTAAAATTTTCAACTGACAAAGTTGTTAATTTCTACCTTGGCGGCTTGGATTATTGTGAAATCAATTACAGGGACACAAGAAAGCATGGGCATTCGTTATACTATAGCCCAAATGAGGGATGTCAGAGCTATTTGCGTTCTCTAAGGGCACTAGCTCCACATTTTCCTGTCTTGAACTGTTTCATTAATAGCGTATATAAGGCAGTATCAAAATGTAAGATTATACAACATATTAATCTACTAAAAGTCGAGGGCTCGTACAAGGAACTAAGTCATTATATAGAAGAAGTGTCAAGTAGACTCTGTCGTAATAAAAGTCAAGACTTCATTTACGGTGATAGCAATATTAGAGTTTCTGTGGATGAAAATACAATAATAAAATTTTTTGGTGAGAGCCTTGATAAGGTAGCTAACATCAGGGGTGTATACCCCACATTGCGTTGTGACAGTTGTGAGCAGATAAAGACAAAATACCAATTGAAGAGTCTAAGATCCCTTTCAAATAAGAAAGGTTTTGATGTAATGATGGCCACGATTTTAGAACACCTACAACAGGACATACCCAAAGATGACAAGATGGAAAAAGCCGTAGGCTTTTTCCTGTTTGTATTTATCCGGGTTGCAGCGGTAGCTAGCATCCGGGTTGCAGCGGTAGCTAGCAACCTAGTAAGAGACGATCACCTCCAATGTCAAGAAATATAAAACCCCCCAACTCCTAAAAACAGAGTCAGATCAAAACAAAAAGTACACCATTAGAACCGCCTTGTCCGAATCCTCTATAAAGGAAACTTACCGCCCTTTGGCTTGAATAACAAAGAAAATATATTGGCTTGAAAATCAAGAAAATTGACTTTTACCACGTTATTCTCCACAAACGGGATATTTTTTTCTTTCCGCTTTTTCTTTCTGCTCAGCTAGCTGGGCACTGGAAAATCATAGAGAGCTGTATAATAGCTCATTTTAAAGGAAATTGCAACATCTAGTCACTTTTGTATTTAAAAATAAAATACTTTTTAAAGTAGAATCAATTTTGTCAAAAAAATTGCATTTTTGATGTATTTTCATACTGCAGTCTTTTCAAAGATATTTGAATTTTGAAGCAATAAAACAGTCCATGTAATGAACTCTATAGTAATAATAGCTACTTGTCTCAATAGTAACCGAAACTCCTGGAACCAAAATTTTCTTTTTTGGCTTAATCGCTAAAATTATTATGTAAACTGCAAAAATATTTATGATGCCTAATCAGTAATAGTAATTTTTTAATTTAAACAACAAAAATACATGAAAATTCTAAAATTAGTTTTGCTTTTTGTCTCCTGGAAGAAATTTTTTTTTCATCTCAGTTCAAATTTATTATTGTATCCTGGAACCAAACTTTTTTTGGTTTGTAACTCGTAAAATACATTCCATATTATTGTCTCATAATTGCAATTATTTTAGTTTTCAGTCCAGAATCACTAAACTTATTATGTAAACTGCAAAAATATTTATGGTGTCTAACCAATAATACTAATTTTGTAATTCAAACAAGATAAATACCTGAAAATTTTAAAATTAGTTTTGTTTTATGCTAGGTTTTAGATACTCGACACGGGATTTTGTGTGCTTAATAATTTTAAACCTTGAAAAAATATGGTCTCACGCGAGTGGAAAAAAAGAAAGAATAACCAAAAACAATATCAAAATAGAACAATCCAAATTTCTACTAATATCCGGGTTGCAGCGGTAGCTAGCAACCTAGTAAGAGACGATCACCTCCAATGTCAAGAAATATAAAACCCCCCAACTCCTAAAAACAGAGTCAGATCAAAACAAAAAGTACACCATTAGAACCGCCTTGTCCGAATCCTCTATAAAGGAAACTTACCGCCCTTTGGCTTGAATAACAAAGAAAATATATTGGCTTGAAAATCAAGAAAATTGACTTTTACCACGTTATTCTCCACAAACGGGATATTTTTTTCTTTCCGCTTTTTTTTTCTGCTCAGCTAGCTGGGCACTGGAAAATCATAGAGAGCTGTATAATAGCTCATTTTAAAGGAAATTGCAACATCTAGTCACTTTTGTATTTAAAAATAAAATACTTTTTAAAGTAGAATCAATTTTGTCAAAAAAATTGCATTTTTGATGTATTTTCATACTGCAGTCTTTTCAAAGATATTTGAATTTTGAAGCAATAAAACAGTCCATGTAATGAACTCTATAGTAATAATAGCTACTTGTCTCAATAGTTATAATAAAGAACGACCTCTTGCCTATACTAAATTTTATACGCCACTTAATTATAGTATAGTTACAATAAAGAACGAAATCTAATTACATTTTGCAATCATGAAATATAAATTACTACTTAAGAACGACACAGATGTAAATTCTCTCATTCTTGATTAGAATAATGGTTAGATCGAAGCAAGCTATACGCAATTTGAAAAAACAGTACTACACAAACAACAGAGATAGTATCTTGAAAAGAGAAAAGCAAAGGTATTCAACCGACCAGGCGCATCGAGAAGTAAAAATTGAGAGAGCAAAACAAAGGTATTCAACCGACCAGGCGTATCGAGAAGTAATAATTGAGAGAGCAAAACAAAGGTATTCAACCGACCAGGCGCATCGAGAAGTAAAAATTGAGAGAGCAAAACAAAGGTATTCAACCGACCAGGCGTATCGAGAAGTAATAATTGAGAGAGCAAAACAAAGGTATTCAACCGACCAGGCGTATCGAGAAGTAATAATTGAGAGAGCAAAACAAAACAGCAAGATGTGTTATCACAATGATGAAGTACAGTAAAGAACGATCGCTCATGCATAGTAACTGATATATGGTGGTTCCTCCGGGTTGCAGCGGTAGCTAGCAACCTAGTAAGAGACGATCACCTCCAATGTCAAGAAATATAAAACCCCCCAACTCCTAAAAACAGAGTCAGATCAAAACAAAAAGTACACCATTAGAACCGCCTTGTCCGAATCCTCTATAAAGGAAACTTACCGCCCTTTGGCTTGAATAACAAAGAAAATATATTGGCTTGAAAATCAAGAAAATTGACTTTTACCACGTTATTCTCCACAAACGGGATATTTTTTTCTTTCCGCTTTTTCTTTCTGCTCAGCTAGCTGGGCACTGGAATTATAATAAAGATCGAACTCTTCCCTATACTAACTTGCATACGCAACTTCACTATAGTTAATATAGTTAAGATTACAGTATTTATATTATACATCATTATAAATTATAAAAGGTTCAAATATTCGAAGATTATAGAGTTAAAAATTTTCCCACACCGGGAATCGAACCCGAGCCTGTTTTATAGTAAAGAACGAACTCTTGCCCTTAGTTACCTATGTCAAATTAGCTAATTAATTTCACCTGATTTTGTTTTAAAAATAATTCCCACACCGGGATTCGAAACCAAGCCAATTGGTTGAAAGCCAACTATCCTAAACCACTAGTCCATATGAGATATGTGTAAAAAGCTAATTAATTGTTTTATGATATCCGGGTTGTTATAATAAAGAACGACCTCTTGCCTATACTAAATTTTATACGCCACTTAATTATAGTATAGGTTAGTACTTCAACAGATAGCATGGCACTGGAACATCGTAGAGAGTTGTTCAATGGCTCATTTTAAAGGTAATTAATGGGGTTAAAAACCTTTTGTAATTAAAACAAATTATTTTTATTACATTAAGAAATTTTAATTATGTTCCTTAAGAAATCATCATAAATAAAAATTTCCCAAACAGAAATTGAACTCATCCGGGTTGCAGCGGTAGCTAGCAACCTAGTAAGAGACGATCACGTCCAATGTTAAGAAATATAAAAACCCATAGTTCTTAAAAAAAAGAGTCAGATCAAAACAAAAAGTACACCATTAGAACCGCCTTGTCCGAAACCCCTGCATAGTAAAATTTCTGTCCCTTGGCTTGAACAGCAAGGGAAATATATTGGCTTGAAAATCAAGAAAAGTGGCAGCTACTACAACATTCTGCCTAAACGGGATATTTTTTTCTTTTTTTTTCTTTTTTTTTCTTTTTTTGTATCCAGAGATAGCTTGGCACTGGAACATCGTGGAGGGTTGTTCAATAGCTCATTTTAAAGGAAATTAATTGGGTTAAAAATCTATAGTAACTAAAATAAATTATTTCTAAAAGAGAATAAATTTTTCCACCAAAAACTGCATTTTGATGTCTTTTCACCCTGCAGTCTTTCAAACATAATCGTATACCAGCGGTAAGAATTGAACCCACGCCTCTGAAGAGACTGGTGGCTAACACAAGTGCCTTGGACCAATCGGCCAGGCTGCCTCTCATAAATAAATATATATGTGAATTTGGGTTGCAGTATCCGGGTTGCAGCGGTAGCTAGCAACCTAGTAAGAGACGATCACGTCCAATGTTAAGAAATATAAAAACCCATAGTTCTTAAAAAAAGAGTCAGATCAAAACAAAAAGTACACCATTAGAACCGCCTTGTCCGAAACTTCTGCATAGTAAAATTTCTGTCCCTTGGCTTGAACAGCAAGGGAAATATATTGGCTTGAAAATCAAGAAAAGTGGCAGCTACTACAACATTCTGCCTAAACGGGATATTTTTTTCTTTTTTTTTTCTTTTTATTTATAGTTAAAAAACGAACTCAAGTCCAAAGAAACTGAACACTGTGGTTCATTCATATTATCTTCATTATTTTAGCTAGAATGTAAATAAACATGTTTCTTTTTTAAATTTTAAATTGAAAAGATAGTGCTTTTAATTCAACATATTAAAAGTTCTCCCCGACGGGGAATCGAACCCCCTTCTCCCAGGTAACAAGTGGGCATACTTACCATTAGACTATCGAAGACACATAAAATAAAAGTTACATATAAGATATGATAATAATTTTTTAATCCGGGTTACATAAAGGCTCGATCATCGAATTTTCCGGGTTGCAGCGTTAGCTAGCAACCTAGTAAGAGACGATCACGTCCAATGTTAAGAAATATAAGAACCCCTAACTCCTGAGAAAAGAGTCAGATCAAAACAAAAATTACACCATTAGAACCACCTTGTACAAAACCCCTATTAAGGAAACTTATCACTCTTTGGCTTGAATAACAAAGAAAATATATTGGTATAAGTAAAGAGCGACCCGGCTCAATGCTAGCCGAAACTCTAGAAAACGGAATTTTGATTCCAATAGATACATCAAAAGAATCATATTTTAATCCGGGTTGCAGCGGTAGCTAGCAACCTAGTAAGAGACGATCACGTCCAATGTTAAGAAATATAAAAGCCCATAACTCCTAACAAAAAAGTCAGATCAAAACAAAAGTACACCATTAGAATCGCCTTGTCCGAAATTCCTATAAGGGAAACTTACCGCCCTTTGGCTTGAATAACAAAGAAAATATTTTGGCTTGAAAATCAAGAAAATTGACTTTAACCACGTTATTCTCCAAAAAGGGGATATTTTTTTCTTTATTCTTCTTTTCCACAGATAGCTTGGCACTGGAACATCGTAGAGAGTTGTTCAATGGCTCATTTTGAAGGAGATTAATGACGTTAGAAACTTTTTATACTTAAAACAATGTATTTTTGAAATAGATACAGTTTTGTACGAAAAATTGCATATTTCATATTAAAGATTGACCAATGACGTCATAATCGTATACCAGTGGTAGGATTTGAACCCACATCTCCGAAGAGACTGGTGACTAACACCAGCGCCTTGGACCACTCGGCAAAGAATCCGGGTTGCTGCGGTAGCTAGCAACCTAGTAAGAGACGATCACCTCCAATGTTAAGAAATATAAAACCCCCCAACTCCTAAAAAAAGAGTCAGATCAAAACAAAAAGTACACCATTAGAACCGCCTTGTCCGAATCCTCTATAAAGGAAACTTACCGCCCTTTGGCTTGAATAACAAAGAAAATATATTGGCTTGAAAATCAAGAAAATTGACTTTTACCACGTTATTCTCCACAAACGGGATATTTTTTTCTTTCTTTTCCACAGATAGCTTGGCACTGGAACATCGTAGAGAGTTGTTCAATGGCTCATTTTAAAGGAAATCTCTAGATCTAGCGCTATTTGTGCTTAATTTTTTTTTTTAATTAATTTTTTTTACGAAAAACTTAATTTTTTATATACAATATTAAACAATGACGTCATAGTCTTTGGATGTAGTTAGTACATAAAGTCTGGATCATCGAATTAAAGCTGAAACTAAGTAAAGAACAATTAAGCCTCCATATATTCACAGTGATCTATAAAATTTCCCATTACATCTATAAACTGTTCCACAGTTGCCGGTTCATACCTTGGAAGCTTTTCACTAAACATGCAACATTTCTTTTGGATATTACTATGAAGTTTTGCGAAAGCATCTCTAGCTGACTTTTCAACAAAATCCATTCTTTCAGAGATAATTTTAATCTTTAATTTTGAATATTTTTCGTAATCCCGGTAAAAAATTCGTAAAATTTTTCTAAATTTACTAAGATCAGTCAGCATTGTTGCCATGTTTTTGGACTTCTGAATATAATTTTTAATTTTGCCCTTATGCGTTCTTTGCAGCTTGTGTAAACTGAAAAATATCCATGGTATCCGAGCAATAGTTTGAATATTTCAATTCAAGCTAGAAAAATACCTGAAAATGTTAAAATTAGTTTTATTTTTTGTTAGGTTCTAACTACCCGATGTGGAATTTACTATGTATTTTCAGACCAAAAAATTCAATTTTTTAATATATTTCATTTTTCAGTTTAGAATCGCTAAAGTTATTATGTAAACTGCAAAAATATTTATGATATATGAGCAAATATTTTAATCTTTTAATTCAAACTAACAAAATACCTGAAAATTTAAAAATTAGTTTAATTTTTTGTTAGATTATGGGTACATGATACGAGTCTTAAAAAGTTTCAATTAGATGAGAATATTATTTCTTGTTTTGTAATAAGATGCGTTCTAATAGAGTTATACGTAATTTAAAAAAACATTACTATACAAAAAACAGAGACAACATCTTGAAAAGAGAAAAGCAAAGGTATTCAACCGACAAGGCGTATCGAGATGCGAAAACTGAGAGAGCCAAACAAAAGAGTAAGGAACGGTATGATAACGATAAAGATTACCGAAACAAACATAAGAAAAAAGTTGCTACCAGAATAATGGGTAGATACTGGGGTGACAAAAGCTATAATGAAAAAATTAAATTCTCTGCGAGGTTGTACCGAAGAACGCATAAGGACAAAGGGAAAAATTACATTCAGAAATACAAGAAGATGGCAAAAATGAAGGCTGATCTTTGTAAATTGAGAAACATTTTACGCATGTTTTATCGGGATCATGAAAAGTATTCAAAATTACAGATTACAATTCTCTTTGAAAGAGCGGATGCTGTTGAAAAGTCAGCTAGAAATTCTTTGGCAAAGCTTCATAGTAATATCCAAAAGAAATGTTGTCAGTTTAACGAAAAGCTTCCAAGGTATGGATTGGCAACTGCGGAACAGTTTATAGATGCAATGGAAAATGTTCGACAACACAGTGAATATACGGAGGCGTACTTCTTAGAAAATTCGTATATTAATTTTGGAAGGAGCAATTGCAGTTTATGTAGCAGCAATAAAAATATATATACAAGCATACCTATCAACAGCGAAGGAAAAGCAATGTTTTTCAATTATGGCGAAAACGAGCCTGTTAGGGTTATCCGGGTTGCAGCGGTAGCTAGCAACCTAGTAAGAGACGATCACCTCCAATGTCAAGAAATATAAAACCCCCCAACTCCTAAAAAAAGAGTCAGATCAAAACAAAAAGTACACCATTAGAACCGCCTTGTCCGAATCCTCTATAAAGGAAACTTACCTCCCTTTGGCTTGAATAACAAAGAAAATATATTGGCTTGAAAATCCTTTATTATAAAATAAATTACAAACAGGAAAAAGCCTACGGCTTTTTCTTCTTTGGAATAGTAAGAGACGATCCTCAAATAATCAGGCAGCTAATTATGTTTATAATTTGTTCATTAACATAAACTTCATTAATCGGATATTTTAATATATCCTATATGGTCTAGAGGTTGGGATAGCTGTCACCCAGCAGGCTTGAGTTCAATTTCCGTACGGGAAATTTTTACTTATGATGATTTCTTAAGGAACATAATTAAAATTTCTTAATGTAATAAAAATAATTTGTTTTAATTACAAAAGGCTTTTAACCCAATTAATTTCCTTTAAAATGAGCCATTGAACAACTCTCTACGATGTTCCAGTGCCATGCTATCTGTTGAATTACTAACCTATACTATAATTAAGTTATAATTAACTATAGTGAAGTTGCGTATGCAAGTTAGTATAGGGAAGAGTTCGATCTTTATTATAATTACAAACAGGAAAAAGCCTACGGCTTTTTCTTCTTTGAAATAGTAAGAGACTAGCCTCAAAACAATCAAGTAGCTAACAATGACCGTCTTTTAGTGGAAAATTTTAATATATTGGCCTTAAATATAATAACTGTACTAGCCTATGCTATAGTTAAGCGGCCTATAAAATTTAGTATAGGAAAGAGGTCGTTCTTTATTATAATTTGACCTGACTCCTTTTTTAGGAGTTAGGGGTTTTTATATTTCTTAACATTTGACGTAATCGTCTCTTACTAGAATGCTAGCTACCACTGCAACCCGGATCATAGCTCTAATAAAACTATAACGTCATTCATTATTTATCTAGTAGGGTTTCAGACAAGGTGGTTCTAATGTTGTAGTTTTGTTTTGATCTGACTCTATTCTTAGGAGTTCCGGGTTTTATATTTCTTAGCATTGGACCCGCTTAGCAACCTGGATTAAGTGACCTGTAAAGTTTAGTATAGGCAACAGGTCGTTCTTTATTATAACTTTTTTTAGGAGTTGGGGGGTTTTATATTTCTTGACATTGGAGGTGATCGTCTCTTACTAGGTTGCTAGCTACCGCTGCAACCCGGATAAAGGTAGAACTCTTTCTAATTGATTACAAACAGGAAAAAGCCTACGGCTTTTTCTTCTTTGAAATAGTAAGAGACTAGCCTCAAACAATCAAGTAGCTAACTAAATCAAATGTATGTATTGGGTTTTTATTCCTATGACCGTCTTTTAGTGGAAAATTTTAATATATTGTTAAATATAATAACTGTACTAGCCTATACTATAGTTAAGTGGCCTATAAAATTTAGTATAGGCAAGAGGTCGTTCTTTATTATAATTGAACCCGCAAACCTCGAATCATGAGGCACACTTTCATCCATTGTGCTGTAGTAAGGTATTCATTGATTTGATTTTTCCACAAATCTGTGTATATACGGATAAATAGATTTTGATAAACGTATTCCAACGGCTATACTAACTTGACTATGCCAGTTAGTATAGCCAAGAGTTATTTTATCATTATAATGACGTCATATACACTATACCTCTTTTTTCCTTACTGTAAAAACAGGAAAAAGCTTACGGCTTTTTCTTCTCTGGAGTAGTAAGAGACAACTCTGGCAGCTAACTGGTCAAAAAAATCTGGCAGCTAACTAAGTCCAATGTATGCAATGGTTTGTTATTCCAACGATTGTCTTTTAATGTAACTACCATTGCAGTCCGGAATATATACAAGCAGCTTCCATGTTTTAATTACAAAAGGTTTTTAACCCCATTAATTTCCTTCAAAATGAGCCTTTGAACAACTCTCTACAATGTTGCAGTGCCATGCTATCTGTTGAATTACTAACCTATACTATAATTAAGTTGTGTATAAAATTTAGTATAGGTAAGAGGTCGTTCTTTATTATAATTTAATGTAATAATTAAGTGGCGTATAAAATTTAGCATAGGGAAGAAGTCGTTCTTTATTATAATTTTTAACCCCATTAATTTCCTTCAAAATGAGCCATTGAACAACTCTCTCCAGTGCCATGCTATCTGTTGAATTACTAACCTATACTATAGTTAAGTGGCGTATAAAATTTAGCATAGGTAAGAAGTCGTTCTTTATTATATAATTTTTTCATTATAGATTTTGTCACCCCAGTAACGCTCCTTGATCTTTTGTTTTGCTGTCTCAATTTTTACTTCTCGATACACCTGGACGGTTGAATACCTTTGCTTTTGGTTTTTCTTATATTTGATGCGGTAATCTTCATCATTGTGATAACTCTCCTTGATCTTTTGTTTGGCTGTCTCAATTTTTGCATGTCTATAATCTTCATCATTGTGATAACACATCTTGCTGTTTTGTTTTGCTCTCTCAATTATTACTTCTCGATACGCCTGGTCGGTTGAATACCTTTGTTTTGCTCTCTCAATTTTTACTTCTCGATGCACCTGGTCGGTTGAATACCTTTGTTTTTCTCTCTCAATTATTACTTCTCGATACGCCTGGTCGGTTGAATACCTTTGTTTTGCTCTCTCAATTTTTACTTCTCGATGCGCCTGGTCGGTTGAATACCTTTGCTTTTCTCTTTTCAAGATACTATCTCTGTTGTTTGTGTAGTACTGTTTTTTCAATTTGCGTGCAGCTTGCTTGACTGAAACCATTATGTAATTATGAATGTGAAAATTTACAGTTCTGACGCTTCCTATATAGTAATTATGACGTCACAGCGTAATGATTTTATTGTTGACGTCAAGGCGCAATGATATTATTTCATGACGTCATCAGAAACAACAATATAATTTCGTGTTTTTCTATTCACTTCATAGCTCTAATATAAAGCTACGACATTCATTATTTATCTAGTAGGGTTTCAGACAAGGTAGTTCTAATGATGTACTTTTGTTTTGATCTTACTCTATTTTTAGGAGTTTTGTTATATTTCTTAGCATGGGACTGATCGTCTCTTACTAGGTTGCTAGCTACTGCTGCAACCCAAATTCACATATATATTTATTTATTAGAGGCAGCCTGGCCGAGTGGTCCAAGACACTGGTGTTAGCCACCAGTCTCTTCGGAGGAGTGGGTTCAAATCTTACCGCTGGTATACGATTATGTTTGAAAGACTGCAGTGTGAAAAGACATCAAAAATGCAGTTTTTGGTGGAAAAATTTATTCTCTTTTAGAAATAATTTATTTTAGTTACAAAAGGTTTTTAACCCAATTAATTTCCTTTAAAATGAGCTATTGAACAACCCTCTACGATGTTCCAGTGCCAAGCTATCTGTGGAAAAGAAAAAGATAAAAGAAAAAAGAAAAAAATATCCCGTTTGGAGAGAATAACGTGGTTAAAGTCAATTTTCTTGATTTTCATGCCAATATATTTCCCTTGCTGTTCAAGCCAAGGGACAGAAAGTTTCTTATACAGGGGTTTCGGACAAGGCGGTTCTAATGGTGTACTTTTTAATTTGATCTGACTCCTTTGTTAGGAACTATGGGTTTTTATATTTCTTAACATTGGACGTGATCGTCTCTTACTAAGTTGCTAGCTACCGCTGCAACCCGGATTGCTAGCTACCGCTGCAACCCGGATAACACAAGTAACTACCCCTGGAACCACCATATATCAGTTACTATGCATGAGAGATCGTTCTTTACTGTATTAAAATTTTAAAGTATTTTTCTGATTTAAATTACAAAATTAAAATTATTGCTCTGACGCCATAAATATTTTTGCCGTTTTCAGTTAAATAAAAAAAATTATTTAAAATTTTCAGGAATTATTCTAGTTTCAGTTGACAAATAAGATATTTTTGTAATTATTTAATAATTTATTTTTATATTTTAGTTACTATAGGCTAGAGTTTGTTCCTTATTGTAATTAAAATGAGTCATTGAACAACTCTCTACGATGTTCGAATGCCAAGCTATCTGTTGAATTACTAACCTATACTATAATTAAGTGGCGTATAAAATTTAGTATAGGCAAGAGGTCGTTCTTTATTATAATTTTATTGTTGACGTCAAGGCGCAATGATATTATTTCATGACGTCATCAGAAACAACAATATAATTTCGTGTTTTTCTATTCACTTCATAGCTCTAATATAAAGCTACGACATTCATTATTTATCTAGTAGGGTTTCAGACAAGGTAGTTCTAATGATGTACTTTTGTTTTGATCTTACTCTATTTTTAGGAGTTTTGTTATATTTCTTAGCATGGGACTGATCGTCTCTTACTAGGTTGCTAGCTACTGCTGCAACCCAAATTCACATATATATTTATTTATGATAGGCAGCCTGGCCGAGTGGTCCAAGACACTGGTGTTAGCCACCAGTCTCTTCGGAGGAGTGGGTTCAAATCTTACCGCTGGTATACGATTATGTTTGAAAGACTGCAGTGTGAAAAGACATCAAAAATGCAGTTTTTGGTGGAAAAATTTATTCTCTTTTAGAAATAATTTATTTTAGTTACAAAAGGTTTTTAACCCAATTAATTTCCTTTAAAATGAGCTATTGAACAACCCTCTACGATGTTCCAGTGCCAAGCTATCTGTGGAAAAGAAAAAGAAAAAAGAAAAAAGAAAAAATATCCCGTTTGGGGAGAATAACGTGGTTAAAGTCAATTTTCTTGATTTTCATGCCAATATATTTCCCTTGCTGTTCAAGCCAAGGGACAGAAAGTTTCTTATACAGGGGTTTCGGACAAGGCGGTTCTAATGGTGTACTTTTTAATTTGATCTGACTCCTCTGTTAGGAACTATGGGTTTTTATATTTCTTAACATTGGACGTGATCGTCTCTTACTAAGTTGCTAGCTACCGCTGCAACCCGGATATGGACGAGAGATCGTTCTTTACTGTAAAACATTGGACGTGATCGTCTCTTACTAGGTTGCTAGCTACCGCTGCAACCCGGATTAAAAAATTATTATCATATCTTATATGTAACTTTTATTTTATAAGTCTTTGATAGTCTAATGGTAAGCATGCCCACTTGTTACCTGGGAGAAGGGGGTTCGATTCTCCGTCGGGGAGAACTTTTAATATGTTGAATTAAAAGCACTATCTTTTCAATTTAAAATTTAAAAAAGAAACTTGTTTATTTACATTCTAGCTAAAATAATGAAGATAATATGAATGAACCCCAGGGTTCAGTTTCTTTGGACTTGAGTTCATTTCTTAACTATTAATACAAACAGGAAAAAGTCTACGGCTTTTTCTTCTTTTAATTAAATAGTAAGAGACGAAACTCAAACAATCAAGTAGCTAACTAAGCCCAATGTATGGAATGGTTTGTTATTTCAGTGATCGTCTTTTAATGTAAATTATCTCTGAAAGAATGGATTTTGTTGAAAAGTCAGCTAGAGATGCTTTCGCAAAACCTCATAGTAATATCCAAAAGAAATGTTGCAAGTTTAGTGAAAAGCTTCCAAGGTATGAACCGGCAACTGTGGAACAGTTTACAGATGTAATGGGAAATTTTATACATCACTGTGAATATATGGAGGCATAATTGTTCTTTACTTAGTTTCAGCTTTAATTCGATGATCCAGACTTTATGTACTAACTACATCCAAAGACTATGACGTCATTGATTAATATTGTATATAAAAAATTAAGTTTTTCGTAAAAAAAAATTAATTTAAAAAAAAAAATAAAGTACAAATAGCGCTAGATCTAGAGATTTCCTTTAAACTGAGCCATTGAACAACTCTCTACGATGTTCCAGTGCCAAGCTATCTGTGGAAAAGAAAGAAAGAAAAAAATATCCCGTTTGCGGAGCATAACGTGGTTAAAGTCAATTTTCTCGATTTTTAAGCCAATATATTTTCTTTGTTATTCAAGCCAAAGAGCGATAAGTTTCCTTAATAGGGGTTTTGGACAAGGTGGTTCTAATGGTGTACTTTTTGTTTTGATCTGACTCTTTTTTCAGGAGCTATGGATTTTAATATTTCTTAACATTGGACGTGATCGTCTCTTACTAGGTTGCTAGCTACCGCTGCAACCCGGATAAGTGGCCTATAAAATGTAGTATAGGAAAGAGGTCGTTCTTTATTATAATTAATCTGTAATTTCGAATACTTTTCGTGATCCCGATAAAACATGCGTAAAATGTTTCTCAATTTACAAAGATCAGCCTGCATTTTTGCCATCTTCTTGTATTTCTGAATGTAATTTTTCCCTTTGTCCTTATGCGTTCTTCGGTACAACCTCGCAGAGAATTTAATTTTTTCATTATAGCTTTTGTCACCCCAGTATCTACCCATTATTCTGGTAGCAACTTTTTTCTTATGTTTGTTTCGGTAATCTATATCGTTATCATACCGTTCCTTGCTCTTTTGTTTCGCTGTCTCAATTTTCCCTTCTCGATACCCCTGATCCGTAAGATACCTCTGTTTTGCTCTGTCATATTTCATTTTCTTAAATCCTGGATCACAAGACATCTTAGTAGCAATCCTTACGCGTGCTCGAGCTTTATTGCGTTTGGTGGCATTTTTATCTCTTTTAAATAAACTTTTCTTATATTTCAGGATGTTAGCTTTATTTTTTGTGTAGTAAAGTTTTCTATTAGTAGAAATTTGGATTGTTCTATTTTGATATTGTTTTTGGTTATTCTTTCTTTTTTTCCACTCGCGTGAGACCATATTTTTTCAAGATTTAAAATTATTAAGCACACAAAATCCCGTGTCGAGTATCTAAAACCTAGCATAAAACAAAACTAATTTTAAAATTTTCAGGTATTTATCTTGTTTGAATTACAAAATTAGTATTATTGGTTAGACACCATAAATATTTTTGCAGTTTAAATAATAAGTTTAGTGATTCTGGACTGAAAACTAAAATAATTGCAATTATGAGACAATAATATGGAGATATGTACTTTACGGGTTACAGGATACAATAATAAATTTGAACTGAGATGAAAAAAAAATTTCTTCCAGGAGACAAAAAGCAAAACTAATTTTAGAATTTTCATGTATTTTTGTTGTTTAAATTAAAAAATTACTATTACTGATTAGGCATCATAAATATTTTTGCAGTTTACATAATAATTTTAGCGATTAAGCCAAAAAAGAAAATTTTGGTTCCAGGAGTTTCGGTTACTATTGAGACAAGTAGCTATTATTACTATAGAGTTCATTACATGGACTGTTTTATTGCTTCAAAATTCAAATATCTTTGAAAAGACTGCAGTATGAAAATACATCAAAAATGCAATTTTTTTGACAAAATTGATTCTACTTTAAAAAGTATTTTATTTTTAAATACAAAAGTGACTAGATGTTGCAATTTCCTTTAAAATGAGCTATTATACAGCTCTCTATGATTTTCCAGTGCCCAGCTAGCTGAGCAGAAAGAAAAAGCGGAAAGAAAAAAATATCCCGTTTGTGGAGAATAACGTGGTAAAAGTCAATTTTCTTGATTTTCAAGCCAATATATTTTCTTTGTTATTCAAGCCAAAGGGAGGTAAGTTTCCTTTATAGAGGATTCGGACAAGGCGGTTCTAATGGTGTACTTTTTGTTTTGATCTGACTCTTTTTTTAGGAGTGGGGGGGTTTTATATTTCTTAACATTGGAGGTGATCGTCTCTTACTAGGTTGCTAGCTACCGCTGCAACCCGGATCTTTATTATAACTATAGTTAAGTGGCCTATATAATTTAGTATAGGCAAGAGGTCGTTCTTTATTATAACTCTAATCTTAACTATAGTGAAGTTGCGTATGCAAGTTAGTATAGGGAAGAGTTCGATCTTTATTATAAATTGGACATAGAAAGTGTAGTCTACTGAAATTTTCGGCTCCACGAAAACCCTGCCTCTATGACAAGAGGAATTATAATCGGCAGGTGGCAGGATTCTAGATATGGATTCTCATTGGCACTTGTCTTCCAAACGCAAACGTGAATCTCTTCTTTAGGTCTTTATGTTATTATCCAAATGATCGTCTTTTAATGTAAAAACTTGACGAAACTTAAATATCTAAAATCAGCATAAAAATCCAATTCTTTTGATATATCTATTGGTATAAAAATCCCTTTTTTAGAGTTTCGGTTACTATTGAGCCGGGTTGCTCTTACTATACAGTTCGTTACCACGAACTGTTTGATATTTACTAGGTTTCAGTCATCTCTACAGCAATGATACTGATGAAACTTACATAGTACCTACTTATTATTAATAATTACTATGGGCTTGAGTTCGTTCTTTAATATAAAATACAAACAGGAAAAAGCCTACGGCTTTTTCTTTTTTTAAATAGTAAGAGACGAAATTCAAACAATCAAGTAGCTAAATAAGTCCAATGTATGGAATGGTTTTTTATTTCAGTGATCGTCTTTTAATGTAAAAATATAAATACTGTAATCTTAACTATAGTGAAGTTGCCTATGCAAGTTAGTATAGGGAAGAGTTCGATCTTTATTATATTTTTAGGAACTATGGGTTTTTATATTTCTTAACATTGGACGTGATCGTCTCTTACTAGGTTGCTAGCTACCACTGCAACCCGGATGTTTTGGCCTTATTATAATTGGTATGGTGAAATAATAATATGCATATGGTTCTTAAATCATACTTCTTTATGGTCCCATATGGTCTAGTGTCTAGGATAGTTAACTTTCACTTAACAGGCCCGGGTTCGATTCCGGTGTGGGAAAATTTTTAACTCTTATAAATACTGTAATCTTAACTATAGTGAAGTTGCCTATGCAAGTTAGTATAGGGAAGAATTCGATCTTTATTATACTACCGCTGCAACCCGGATAAGATCCTCTTGACTAACACCATTTATGATCAATCCTTATGTCCCACTATACAAGTTTGTATAGGCAAGAGTTCGTTCTTTATTGTAATTCCAGTGCCAAGCTATCTGTGGAAAAGAAAGAAAAGAGAAAAAAAGAAAAAATATCCCGTTTAGGCAGAATGTTGTAGTAGCTGCCACTTTTCTTGATTTTTAAGCCAATATATTTCCCTTGCTGTTCAAACCAAGGGACAGAAAGTTTCCTATACAGGGGTTTCGGACAAGGCGGTTCTAATGGTGTACTTTTGTTTTGATCTGACTCCTCTGTTAGGAACTATGGGTTTTTATATTTCTTAACATTGGACGTGATCGTCTCTTACTAGGTTGCTAGCTACCACTGCAACCCGGAAAGACGAGTCTCAAAAAATCAAGTAGCCAGCTAATTCCATTGTATGCAATTGTTTGTTATTCCAATGATCGTCTTTTATCGTAATAATTGACAAATCAGTTACTATGAGCGAGAGATCGTTCTTTACTGTAATCAGTTACCACTTGGGTTTTCTTTTATGCTATATCATTACAAACAGGAAAAAGCCTACGGCTTTTTCTTCTTTTAAATAGTAAGAGACGAGCCTCAAGTGTACTACCCCTGGAACCACCATTTATTAGTTACTATGGATGAGAGATCGTTCTTTACTGTAGCAACCCAGATAACCTATACTATAATTAAGTGGCGTATAATATTTAGCATAGGTAAGAGGTCGTTCTTTATTATAATAATATTAAGCACACAAAATCCCGTGTCGAGTATCTAAAACCTAGCATAAAACAAAACTAATTTTAAAATTTTCAGGTATTTATCTTCTTTGAATTACAAAATTAGTATTATTGGTTAGACACCATAAATATTTTTGCAGTTTAAATAATAAGTTTAGTGATTCTGGACTGAAAACTAAAATAATTGCAATTATGAGACAATAATATGGAGATATGTACTTTACGGGTTACAGGATACAATAATAAATTTGAACTGAGATGAAAAAAAAATTTCTTCCAGGAGACAAAAAGCAAAACTAATTTTAGAATTTTCATGTATTTTTGTTGTTTAAATTAAAAAATTACTATTACTGATTAGGCATCATAAATATTTTTGCAGTTTACATAATAATTTTAGCGATTAAGCCAAAAAAGAAAATTTTGGTTCCAGGAGTTTCGGTTACTATTGAGACAAGTAGCTATTATTACTATAGAGTTCATTACATGGACTGTTTTATTGCTTCAAAATTCAAATATCTTTGAAAAGACTGCAGTATGAAAATACATCAAAAATGCAATTTTTTTGACAAAATTGATTCTACTTTAAAAAGTATTTTATTTTTAAATACAAAAGTGACTAGATGTTGCAATTTCCTTTAAAATGAGCTATTATACAGCTCTCTATGATTTTCCAGTGCCCAGCTAGCTGAGCAGAAAGAAAAAGCGGAAAGAAAAAAATATCCCGTTTGTGGAGAATAACGTGGTAAAAGTCAATTTTCTTGATTTTCAAGCCAATATATTTTCTTTGTTATTCAAGCCAAAGGGAGGTAAGTTTCCTTTATAGAGGATTCGGACAAGGCGGTTCTAATGGTGTACTTTTTGTTTTGATCTGACTCTTTTTTTAGGAGTTGGGGGGTTTTATATTTCTTGACATTGGAGGTGATCGTCTCTTACTAGGTTGCTAGCTACCGCTGCAACCCGGATGTTTTATTGCTTCAAAATTCAAATATCTTTGAAAAGACTGCAGTATGAAAATACATCAAAAATGCAATTTTTTTGACAAAATTGATTCTACTTTAAAAAGTATTTTATTTTTAAATACAAAAGTGACTAGATGTTGCAATTTCCTTTAAAATGAGCTATTATACAGCTCTCTATGATTTTCCAGTGCCCAGCTAGCTGAGCAGAAAAAAAAGCGGAAAGAAAAAAATATCCCGTTTGTGGAGAATAACGTGGTAAAAGTCAATTTTCTTGATTTTCAAGCCAATATATTTTCTTTGTTATTCAAGCCAAAGGGCGGTAAGTTTCCTTTATAGAGGATTCGGACAAGGCGGTTCTAATGGTGTACTTTTTGTTTTGATCTGACTCTTTTTTTAGGAGTTGGGGGGTTTTATATTTCTTGACATTGGAGGTGATCGTCTCTTACTAGGTTGCTAGCTACCGCTGCAACCCGGATCATTTTCTTAAATCCTGGATCACAAGACATCTTAGTAGCAATCCTTACGCGTGCTCGAGCTTTATTGCGTTCGGTGGCATTTTTATCTCTTTTAAATAAACTTTTCTGATATTTCAGGATGTTAGCTTTATTTTTTGTGTAGTAAAGTTTTCTATTAGTAGAAATTTGGATTGTTCTATTTTGATATTGTTTTTGGTTATTCTTTCTTTTTTTCCACTCGCGTGAGACCATATTTTTTCAAGGTTTAAAATTATTAAGCACACAAAATCCCGTGTCGAGTATCTAAAACCTAGCATAAAACAAAACTAATTTTAAAATTTTCAGGTATTTATCTTGTTTGAATTACAAAATTAGTATTATTGGTTAGACACCATAAATATTTTTGCAGTTTACATAATAAGTTTAGTGATTCTGGACTGAAAACTAAAATAATTGCAATTATGAGACAATAATATGGAATGTACTTTACGAGTTACAAACCAAAAAAAGTTTGGTTCCAGGATACAATAATAAATTTGAACTGAGATGAAAAAAAAATTTCTTCCAGGAGACAAAAAGCAAAACTAATTTTAGAATTTTCATGTATTTTTGTTGTTTAAATTAAAAAATTACTATTACTGATTAGGCATCATAAATATTTTTGCAGTTTACATAATAATTTTAGCGATTAAGCCAAAAAAGAAAATTTTGGTTCCAGGAGTTTCGGTTACTATTGAGACAAGTAGCTATTATTACTATAGAGTTCATTACATGGACTGTTTTATTGCTTCAAAATTCAAATATCTTTGAAAAGACTGCAGTATGAAAATACATCAAAAATGCAATTTTTTTGACAAAATTGATTCTACTTTAAAAAGTATTTTATTTTTAAATACAAAAGTGACTAGATGTTGCAATTTCCTTTAAAATGAGCTATTATACAGCTCTCTATGATTTTCCAGTGCCCAGCTAGCTGAGCAGAAAGAAAAAGCGGAAAGAAAAAAATATCCCGTTTGTGGAGAATAACGTGGTAAAAGTCAATTTTCTTGATTTTCAAGCCAATATATTTTCTTTGTTATTCAAGCCAAAGGGCGGTAAGTTTCCTTTATAGAGGATTCGGACACGGCGGTTCTAATGGTGTACTTTTTGTTTTGATCTGACTCTGTTTTTAGGAGTTGGGGGGTTTTATATTTCTTGACATTGGAGGTGATCGTCTCTTACTAGGTTGCTAGCTACCGCTGCAACCCGGATAATTCCAGTGCCAAGCTATCTGTGGAAAAGAAAAAAAAACGAAAACAGAAAAAAATATCCCGTTTGGGGAGAATAACGTGGTTAAAGTCAATTTTCTTGATTTTCAAGCCAATATATTTCCCTTGCTATTCAAGCCAAGGGACAGAAATTTCCTATACAGGGGTTTCGGACAAGTCGGTTCTAATGGTGTACTTTTTGTTTTGATCTGACTCCTTTGTTAGGAACTATGGGTTTTTATATTTCTTAACATTGGACGTGATCGTCTCTTACTAGGTTGCTAGCTACCGCTGCAACCCGGATATTCACGTCATAGCTGTAATAAAACTATGATGACATTCATTATTTATCTAGTAGGGTTTCAGACAAGGTAGTTCTAATGATGTACTTTTGTTTTGATCTTACTCTATTTTTAGGAGTTTTGGGTTTTTATATTTCTTAGCATAGGACTGATCGTCTCTTACTAGGTTGCTAGCTACTGCTGACACCCAAATTATAAGAGGCAGCCTGGCCGAGTGGTTCAAGGCACTGGTGTTAGCCACCAGTCTAAAACGAAAATAAAATAAAAATTATTTTTTTCAATTTTTACGTCACGTCGCTCATTAAGTCATATACGGTTATTAGTACACAATAGGTTTTAGATATTACGTCTTGTCACTTATTACGTCATATATGGTTATTAGTAGATAATCGGTAAAATATTCGTTCTTTATTATAATACTTGCCCTAATCTGACGATCGTAAGACAAGGCATTACAAATCGAATCATTGCCATTTCAAAATTATTTAAACACTTTATACATTCCGGTGTACAGTCTATATGAAGGTTATTTAATACTGATCGGACATTCTCCTGACTTTTCAACATTTTCCCAGCACAGTAATCACAGACAAAGAATGTATCTATGACATCCTCTTTCCAACCTGTACATTGAATTAGTTGTTCTCTGTCATCTTTGGGTATGTCCTGTTGTAGGTGTTCTAAAATCGTGGCCATCATTACATCAAAACCTTTCTTATTTGAAAGGGATCTTAGACTCTTCAATTGGTATTTTGTCTTTATCTGCTCACAACTGTCACAATGCATTGTGGGGTAAACATCCCTAATGTTAGCTACCTTATCAAGGCTCTCACCAAATAATTTTATTATTGTATTTTCATCCACAGAAACTCTACTATACTGTTATTTACAGTATAGAACGATCTCTCGCCCATAGTAACTGATATACGGTGGTTCCAGGGGTAGCTATAAGCTATCCAGAATCTAGCAGTATCCGGGTTGCAGCAGTAGCTGTCACCCAGAATCTCTTTGCTTAACAACAAAGAAATCATGTAGGCTTGTTATTAAACCAGAACCTAACAAAAAATAAAACTAACAAGTGACAATCTTTTCTCACTTGGCAGTTGTTTTTTTAATTATTCTTCAATTTTTAGTTACTATGGACCTGGGCATGCCGTTTTCTAAGCAGAAGGTACGGCTGCGACCACGGTTTCTATTTCAGTTTGTTAATTCCGCATAGTCTTAGTTTTTAGAAATCTAGTTTCCGAGTGTTTAAAAAAAGAGCAAAAATATTCATGTGATTATATCAGAGTTATGGAAAGAGATTTAACCTGTAATATTTTTTAAGAAATTCGTTAAGGTTAAGTTAAAAGTACGGATCATTTTATTCTAATTGCAGCTCTGGCTTGTTAACTAGATAATTTTACCTATTGAATAATATTTTACTATGTACGAATGCTCTGTTTGTAAGAAAATGTTATAATAAAGAACGAACCCTCGCTTATACAAACTCAAATCTTTAATATATTCCGGGTTGCAATGGTAGTATAATAAAGAACGGCCTTTGGCCTATGCTAAATTTCATGCGCCACTTAACTATAAAAGTATAGGTTAGTAATTCCACAGATATCTTGGCACTGGAACATCGTAGAGAGTTGTTCAATGGCTCATTATAATGGCAATTAACGAGGTTAAAAACCTTTTATAACTAAAAAATTATTTTTAAAACAGAATAAATTTTTACACTAGAAACTGCATTTTTGATTTCTTTTGACGCTGCAGTCTTCCCAAAGGTATTTGATTTGTGAAGCAATGATAAAGTTCGCGGTAAAGTTATTAAAAGACGATCATCAGAAGAATAGAACATTTTATACATTGAACTTAGTTAGCTACCTAATTCTTTGAGATTCATCCCTTACTACTCCAAAGAAGATACGGGTTGTTATCCGGGTTGCAGCGGTAGCTAGCAACCTAGTAAGAGACGATCACGTCCAATGTTAAGAAATATAAAAACCCATAGTTCCTAAAAAAGGAGTCAGATCAAATTCAAAAGTACACCATTAGAACCGCCTTGTCCGAAACCCCTGTATAGTAAACGTTCTGTCCCTTAGCTTGAACAGCAAGGGAAATATATTGGCTTGAAAATCAAGAAAAGTGGCAGCTACTACAACATTCTGCCTAAACGGGATATTTTTTTCTTTTTTTTCTTTTGTATCCAGAGATAGCTTGGCACTGGAACATCGTAGAGGGTTGTTCAATAGCTCATTTTAAAGGAAATTAATTGGGTTAAAATAGTATAATAAAGAACGACTTCTTGCCTATACTAAATTTTAAACGCCACTTAATTATAGTATATCCGGGTTGCAGCGGTAGCTAGCAACCTAGTAAGAGACGAACACGTCCAATGTTAAGAAATATAAAAACCCATAGTTCCTAAAATATACAGTAAAGAACGATCTCTCGCCCATAGTAATATATGATGGATCCAGGGGTAGTCCGGGTTGCAGCGGTAGCTAGCAACCTAGTAAGAGACGATCACATCCAATGTTAAGAAATATAAAAACCCTTAACTCCTCAGAAAAGAGTCAGATCAAAACAAAAATTACACCATTAGAACCACCTTGTCTAAAACTTCCCTATAGTTAACTTTCTGTCCCTTGGCTTGAATAACAAAGAATTACAATAAGGAACGAACTGAAACCCACAGTAACTGAAGTATTAAATCAAACAGTTCTAGGTAATAATAAAGAGCTGTGTAATGGCTCATTTTAAAGGAAATTTCTGTGTGTAGAAACCTTTTTTAATTAACAAAATTAATTATTATTATAAAATAAATTGTTACTATATGGTAGAGAACTAACTCTAGGCCATAGTAACTAATTTAATTTTGAAAAGAAAGAATTACGGCAGAAACCTAATTGGTAGTATAAGTAAGCTACGTTTCACAAAAACCGTCAACCGAGATTTGAACTCAGATCACAGAATTCAAAGTCCTATATCCGGGTTGCAGCGGTAGCTAGCAACCTAGTAAGAGACGATCACCTCCAATGTCAAGAAATATAAAACCCCCCAACTCCTAAAAACAGAGTCAGATCAAAACAAAAAGTACACCATTAGAACCGCCTTGTCCGAATCCTCTATAAAGGAAACTTACCGCCCTTTGGCTTGAATAACAAAGAAAATATATTGGCTTGAAAATCAAGAAAATTGACTTTTACCACGTTATTCTCCACAAACGGGATATTTTTTTCTTTCCGCTTTTTCTTTCTGCTCAGCTAGCTGGGCACTGGAAAATCATAGAGAGCTGTATAATAGCTCATTTTAAAAGAAATTGCAACATCTAGTCACTTTTGTATTTAAAAATAAAATACTTTTTAAAGTAGAATCAATTTTGTCAAAAAAATTGCATTTTTGATGTATTTTCATACTGCAGTCTTTTCAAAGATATTTGAATTTTGAAGCAATAAAACAGTCCATGTAATGAACTCTATAGTAATAATAGCTACTTGTCTCAATAGTAACC
Source organism: Artemia sp. Qi Xiang Cuo (assembly GCF_049724085.1). Classification (NCBI taxonomy): domain Eukaryota; kingdom Metazoa; phylum Arthropoda; class Branchiopoda; order Anostraca; family Artemiidae; genus Artemia; species Artemia sp. Qi Xiang Cuo. The sequence continues at coordinate 5,346,922 of NC_142811.1, forward strand.
GAAACTCCTGGAACCAAAATTTTCTTTTTTGGCTTAATCGCTAAAATTATTATGTAAACTGCAAAAATATTTATGATGCCTAATCAGTAATAGTAATTTTTTAATTTAAACAACAAAAATACATGAAAATTCTAAAATTAGTTTTGCTTTTTGTCTCCTGGAAGAAATTTTTTTTTCATCTCAGTTCAAATTTATTATTGTATCCTGGAGCCAAACTTTTTTGGTTTGTAACTCGTAAAGTACATTCCATATTATTGTCTCATAATTGCAATTATTTTAGTTTTCAGTCCAGAATCACTAAACTTATTATGTAAACTGCAAAAATATTTATGGTGTCTAACCAATAATACTAATTTTGTAATTCAAACAAGATAAATACCTGAAAATTTTAAAATTAGTTTTGTTTTATGCTAGGTTTTAGATACTCGACACGGGATTTTGTGTGCTTAATAATTTTAAACCTTGAAAAAATATGGTCTCACGCGAGTGGAAAAAAGAAAGAATAACCAAAAACAATATCAAAATAGAACAATCCAAATTTCTACTAATAGAAAACTTTACTACACAAAAAATAAAGCTAACATCCTGAAATATCAGAAAAGTTTATTTAAAAGAGATAAAAATGCCACCGAACGCACTAAAGCTCGAGCACGCGTAAGGATTGCTACTAAGATGTCTTGTGATCCAGGATTTAAGAAAATGATCCGGGTTGCAGCGGTAGCTAGCAACCTAGTAAGAGACGATCACCTCCAATGTCAAGAAATATAAAACCCCCCAACTCCTAAAAAAGAGTCAGATCAAAACAAAAAGTACACCATTAGAACCGCCTTGTCCGAATCCTCTATAAAGGAAACTTACCGCCCTTTGGCTTGAATAACAAAGAAAATATATTGGCTTGAAAATCAAGAAAATTGACTTTTACCACGTTATTCTCCACAAACGGGATATTTTTTTCTTTCCGCTTTTTTTTCTGCTCAGTTATAATAAAGATCGAACTCTTCCCTATACTAACTGGTATGGGTCGCTTAACTATAGTGTAGGATTGTAAAGTTATATTTAAAGTCAACAAATTAAAAATTATCTACAACTGGAAATCGAACCCTGATGGCCCTCTTGACAAGCGGTTATGTTTACCATTGTACTATTGGATACTCATGATGAATATGTTACATATAAGACATGATAAAAATGGTTAACTTACTAAGAAAATTAAATAAGGAATCGGTCTGGTTAATTATATTACATTAAAAGACGATCACTGAAATAACAAACCTTTCCATACATTGGACTTAGTTAGCTACTTGATTGTTTGAGTTTCGTCTCTTACTATTTAAAAGAAGAAAAAGCCGTAAGCTTTTTCCTGTTTGTATTTATAGTTAAAAAACGAACTCAAGTCCAAAGAAACTGAACACTGTGGTTCATTTATATTATCTTCATTATTTTAGCTAGAATGTAAATAAACAAGTTTCTTTTTTAAATTTTAGATTGAAAAGATAGTGCTTTTAATTCAACATATTAAAAGTTCTTCCCGACGGGGAATCGAACCCCCTTCTCCCAAATAAAAAGTGGGCATACTTACCATTAGACTATGGATGACTTATAAAATAAAAGTTACATATAAGATATGATAATAATTTTTTTATCCGGGTTACATAAAGGCTCGATCATCGAATTTTTACATTAAAGAATGAACTTTAGTCCATACCCGGGTTGCAGCGGTAGTTAACAACCTAGTAAGAGACGATCACCTCCAATGTCAAGAAATATAAAAACCCATAGTTCCTAAAAAAGGAGTCAGATCAAAACAAAAAGTACACCATTAGATCCGCCTTGTCCGAAACCCCTGCATAGTAAAATTTCTGTCCCTTGGCTTGAACAGCAAGGGAAATATATTGGCTTGAAAATCAAGAAAAGTGGCAGCTACTACAACATTCTGCCTAAACGGGATATTTTTTTCTTTTTTTCTTTTTTTTTTCTTTTGTATCCAGAGATAGCTTGGCACTGGAACATCGTAGAGGGTTGTTCAATAGCTCATTTTAAAGGAAATTAATTGGGTTAAAAATCTATAGTAACTAAAATATATTATTTCTAAAAGAGAATAAATTTTTCCACCAAAAACTGCATTTTGATGTCTTTTCACACTGCAGTCTTTCAAACATAATCGTATACCAGCGGTAAGAATTGAACCCACGCCTCTGAAGAGACTGGTGGCTAACACCAGTGCCTTGGACCACTCGGCCAGGCTGCCTCTCATAAATAAATATATATGTGAATTTGGGTTGCAGCAGTAGCTAGCAACCTAGTAAGAGACGATCAGTCCAATGCTAAGAAATATAAAAACCCAAAACTCCTAAAAATAGAGTCAGATCAAAACAAAAGTACATCATTAGAAATACCTTTTCTGAAACCCTACTAGATAAATAATGAACGTCATCATAGTTTTATATTACAGTTATGACGTGAATAGAGTGACGTCATAATTAGTATATAAGGAAAGTCAAAACTGAAAATTCTCTCATTCTTGATTAGAATAATGGTTAGATCAAAGCAGGCTATACGCAAGTTATAATAAAGAACGACCTCTTACCTATACTAAATTTTATACACAACTTAATTATAGTATAGGTTAGTAATTCAACAGATAGCATGGCACTGCAACATTGTAGAGAGTTGTTCAAAGGCTCATTTTGAAGGAAATTAATGGGGTTAAATTTACAGTAAGGACCGAAGTCTATCTCATAGTAACTAATGCAACGGGAAAAAGAAAAGAGGTCTGTGGTATATATGACGTCATAAAATTCTACATTAAAATACGATCATTGGAATAACATTTCACTATCCGGGTTGCAGCGGTAGCTAGCAACGTAGTAAGAGACGATCACGCCCCATAGTAAACCCGGGTTGCAGCGGTAGCTAGCAACCTAGTAAGAGACGATCACGTTCAATGTTAAGAAATATAAAAATCCATAACTCCCAAAAATCCATAAATCGTTTTTTATAATAAAACACGACCTCTTTCCTATACTAAATTTTATACACAACTTAATTATAGTATAGGTTAGTTATAATAAAGATCGAACTCTTCCCTATACTAAATTGCATAGGCTACTTCATTATAGTTAAGATTACAGTATTTATATTATACATCATTATAAATTATAAAAGGTTCAAATGTTCGAAGATTATAGAGTTAAAAAATTTCCCACACCGTGAATCGAACCTCGGGCCTGTTAAGTGAAAGTTAACTATCCTAGCCACTAGACCATATGAGACCATAAAGAAGTATGATTTAAGAGCCATATTCATATTATTATTTCACCATACCAATTATAATAAGGCCAAAACAAAATTGTCGACTTGCAACCTTACTTTTGACACATTAGTTAAATCTTCATCAGACTTAAAAAATGTTTTGCTAGTTTTACATGAAAGAACGAACCTTAGCCCATAGTAGCAGAAATAAGAATATCTAGGTTGCAGCGGTAGTTACATTAAAAGACAATCACTGAAATAACAAACCATTCCATATATTGGACTAAATTAGCTAGTTTATCTTTTGAGTTTCGTCTCTTACTATTTAAACGAAGAAAAAGCCGTAGGCTTTTTCCTGTTTTTCCGGGTTTTTATAATAAAGAACGACCTCTTACCTATGCTAAATATTATACGCCACTTAATTATAGTAAAGGTTGTCCGGGTTGCTACAGTAAAGAACGATCTCTCATCCATAGTAACTGATAAATGGTGGTTCCAGGAGTAGTACACTTGAGGTTCATCTCTTACTATTTAAAAGAAGAAAAAGCCGTAGGCTTTTTCCGGTTTGTAATGATATAGCATAAAAGAAAACCCAAGTGGTAACTGATTAACAAACAATAACAAGCAATTGCATACAATGGAATTAGCTAGCTACTTGATTTTTTGAGACTCGTCTTTCCGGGTTGCAGCAGTAGCTAGCAACCTAGTAAGAGACGATCACGTCCAATGTTAAGAAATATAAAAACCCATAGTTCCTAACAGAGGAGTCAGATCAAAACAAAAGTACACCATTAGAACCGCCTTGTCCGAAACCCCTGTATAGGAAACTTTCTGTCCCTTGGCTTGAACAGCAAGGGAAATATATTGGCTTGAAAATCAAGAAAAGTGGCAGCTACTACAACTTTCTGCCTAAACGGGATATTTTTTTTCTTTTTTTTTTTATTTTCCACAGATAGCTTTGCACTGGAACATCGTAGAGAGTTGTTCAATAGCTCATTTTAAAGGAAATTAATTGGGTTAAAAATCTATAGTAACTAAAATAAATTATTTCTAAAAGTTATAATAAAGAACGAACATTTTACCGATTATCTACTAATAACCATATATGACGTAATAAGTGACATGACGTAATATCTAAAACCTATTGTGTACTAATAACCATATATGAATTAATTACCGACGTGACGTAAAAATTGAAAAATTTTATTTTATTTTATTTTCGTTTTTAGTTCAGAATCGCTTAAGTTATAAACTGCAAAAAATATTTATGGTGTCTGAACAATAGTTTTAATCTTTTAATTTAGACTAAAATAATACCTTAAAATTTAAAATTTAGTTTAATTTTTTGTTAGGTTCTTGATACTTGATACGTGACATAAACATTCAACTAATGGTTACATAATGGTTTCAATCAAGCAAGCTATACGCAAGTTGAAAAAACAGTACTACACAAACAACAGAGATAGTAACTTGAAAAGAAAAAAGCAAAGGTATTCATCCGGGTTGCAGCGGTAGCTAGCAACCTAGTAAGAGACGATCACGTCCAATGTTAAGAAATATAAAAACCCATATTTCCTAACAGAGGAGTCAGATCAGAACAAAAAGTACACCATTGGAACCGCCTTGTCCGAAACCCCTGTATAGGAAACTTTCTGTCCCTTGGCTTGAACAGCAAGGGAAATATATTGGCTTGAAAATCAAGAAAATTGACTTTAACCACGTTATTCTCCCCAAACGGGATATTTTTTTCTTTTTTTCTTTTTTTTTTATTTTCAACATATAGATTGGCACTGGAAAATCGTAGAGGGTTGTTCAATAGCTCATTTTAAAGGAAATTAATTGGGTTAAAAATCTATAGTAACTAAAATAAATTATTTCTAAAAGAGAATAAATTTGTCCAACAAAAACTGCATTTTTGATGTCTTTTCACACTGCAGTCTTTCAAACATAATCGTATACCAGCGGTAAGATTTGAACCCACGCCTCCGAAGAGCCTGGTGGCTAACACCAGTGTCTTGGACCACTCGGCCAGGCTGCCTCTCATAAATAAATATATATGTGAATTTGGGTTGCAGCAGTAGCTAGCAACCTAGTAAGAGACAATCAGTCCCATGCTAAGAAATATAACAAAACTCCTAAAAATAGAGTAAGATCAAAACGAAAGTACATCATTGAAACTACCTTGTCTGAAACCCTACTAGATAAATAATGAATGTCGTCATAGCTTTATATTAGATTAGAGCTATGACGTGAATAGAAAAACACGAAATTATATTGTTGTTTCTGAAGACGTCATGAAATAATATCATTGCGCTATGACGTCAATAAAATCATTACGCTGTGACGTCATAATTACTACTTAAGAACAACAAATATGTAAATTTTCTCAGTCTTGATTAGAATAATGGTTAGATCGAAGCAAGCTATACGCAATTTGAAAAAACAGTACTACACAAACAACAGAGATAGTATCTTGAAAAGAGAAAAGCAAAAATATTCAACCGACCAGGCGCATCGAGAAGTATACATTAAAGAACGAACTTTAGTCCATAGTTTATATTAAAGGACGATCATTAGAAAAGCACACCCTTGCATATATTGGACTGAGTTAGTTTTTCAGTTTAGAATCGCTAAAGTTATTATGTAAACTGCAAAAATATTTATGATATCTGAGCAATAATTTTAATCTTTTCATTCAAACTAACAAAATAACTGATCCGGGTTGCAGCGGTAGCTAGCAACCTAGTAAGAGACGATCACCTCCAATGTTAAGAAATATAAAACCCCCAAACTCCTAAAAAAAGAGTCAGATCAAAACAAAAAGTACACCATTAGAACCGCCTTGTCCGAATCCTATATAAAGGAAACTTACCGCCCTTTGGCTTGAATAACAAAGAAAATATATTGGCTTGAAAATCAAGAAAATAGACTTTTACCACGTTATTCTCCACAAACGGGATATTTTTTTCTTTCCGCTTTTTTTTCCTCCTCAACTAGCTGGGCACTGGAAAATCATAGAGAGTTGTATAATAGCTCATTTTAAAGGAAATTGCAACATCTAGTCACTTTTGTAATTAAAAATAAAATACTTTTTAAAGTAGAATCCGGGTTGCAGCGGTAGCTAGCAACCTAGTAAGAGACGATCACCTCCAATGTCAAGAAATATAAAACCCCCCAACTCCTAAAAAAAGAGTCAGATCAAAACAAAAAGTACACCATTAGAACCGCCTTGTCCGAATCCTCTATAAAGGAAACTTACCTCCCTTTGGCTTGAATAACAAAGAAAATATATTGGCTTGAAAATCAAGAAAATTGACTTTTACCACGTTATTCTCCACAAACGGGATATTTTTTTCTTTCCGCTTTTTCTTTCTGCTCAGCTAGCTGGGCACTGGAAAATCATAGAGAGCTGTATAATAGCTCATTTTAAAGGAAATTGCAACATCTAGTCACTTTTGTATTTAAAAATAAAATACTTTTTAAAGTAGAATCAATTTTGTCAAAAAAATTGCATTTTTGATGTATTTTCATACTGCAGTCTTTTCAAAGATATTTGAATTTTGAAGCAATAAAACAGTCCATGTAATGAACTCTATAGTAATAATAGCTACTTGTCTCAATAGTAACCGAAACTCCTGGAACCAAAATTTTCTTTTTTGGCTTAATCGCTAAAATTATTATGTAAACTGCAAAAATATTTATGATGCCTAATCAGTAATAGTAATTTTTTAATTTAAACAACAAAAATACATGAAAATTCTAAAATTAGTTTTGCTTTTTGTCTCCTGGAAGAAATTTTTTTTTCATCTCAGTTCAAATTTATTATTGTATCCTGTAACCCGTAAAGTACATATCTCCATATTATTGTCTCATAATTGCAATTATTTTAGTTTTCAGTCCAGAATCACTAAACTTATTATTTAAACTGCAAAAATATTTATGGTGTCTAACCAATAATACTAATTTTGTAATTCAAAGAAGATAAATACCTGAAAATTTTAAAATTAGTTTTGTTTTATGCTAGGTTTTAGATACTCGACACGGGATTTTGTGTGCTTAATATTATTATAATAAAGAACGACCTCTTACCTATGCTAAATATTATACGCCACTTAATTATAGTATAGGTTATCTGGGTTGCTACAGTAAAGAACGATCTCTCATCCATAGTAACTAATAAATGGTGGTTCCAGGGGTAGTACACTTGAGGTTCGTCTCTTACTATTTAAAAGAAGAAAAAGCCGTAGGCTTTTTCCTGTTTGTAATGATATAACATAAAAGAAAACCCAAGTGGTAACTGATTACAGTAAAGAACAATCTTTCGCTCATAGTAACTGATTTGTCAATTATTACGATAAAAGACGATCATTGGAATAACAAACAATTGCATACAATGGAATTAGCTTGCTGCTTGATGTTTTGAGGCTCGTCTTTCCGGGTTGCAGTGGTAGCTAGCAACCTAGTAAGAGACGATCACGTCCAATGTTAAGAAATATAAAAACCCATAGTTCCTAACAGAGGAGTCAGATCAAAACAAAAGTACACCATTAGAACCGCCTTGTCCGAAACCCCTGTATAGGAAACTTTCTGTCCCTTGGTTTGAACAGCAAGGGAAATATATTGGCTTAAAAATCAAGAAAAGTGGCAGCTACTACAACATTCTGCCTAAACGGGATATTTTTTTCTTTTTTTCTCTTTTCTTTCTTTTCCACAGATAGCTTGGCACTGGAATTACAATAAAGAACGAACTCTTGCCTATACAAACTTGTATAGTGGGACATAAGGATTGATCATAAATGGTGTTAGTCAAGAGGATCTTATCCGGGTTGCAGCGGTAGTATAATAAAGATCGAATTCTTCCCTATACTAACTTGCATAGGCAACTTCACTATAGTTAAGATTACAGTATTTATAAGAGTTAAAAATTTTCCCACACCGGGAATCGAACCCGGGCCTGTTAAGTGAAAGTTAACTATCCTAGACACTAGACCATATGGGACCATAAAGCAGTATGATTTAAGAACCATATGCATATTATTATTTCATCATACCAATTATAATAAGGCCAAAACATCCGGGTTGCAGCGGTAGCTAGCAACCTAGTAAGAGACGATCACGTCCAATGTTAAGAAATATAAAAACCCATAGTTCCTAAAAATATAATAAAGATCGAACTCTTCCCTATACTAACTTGCATAGGCAACTTCACTATAGTTAAGATTACAGTATTTATATTTTTACATTAAAAGACGATCACTGAAATAAAAAACCATTCCATACATTGGACTTATTTAGCTACTTGATTGTTTGAATTTCGTCTCTTACTATTTAAAAAAAGAAAAAGCCGTAGGCTTTTTCCTGTTTGTATTTTATATTAAAGAACGAACTCAAGCCCATAGTAATTATTAATAATAAGTAGGGAATATGTAAATTTCATCAGTATCATTGCTGTAGAGATGACTGAAACCTAGTAAATATCAAACAGTTCGTGGTAACGAACTGTATAGTAAGAGCAACCCGGCTCAATAGTAACCGAAACTCTAAAAAAGGGATTTTTATACCAATAGATATATCAAAAGAATTGGATTTTTATGCTGATTTTAGATATTTAAGTTTCGTCAAGTTTTTACATTAAAAGACGATCATTTGGATAATAACATAAAGACCTAAAGAAGAGATTCACGTTTGCGTTTGGAAGACAAGTGCCAATGAGAATCCATATCTAGAATCCTGCCACCTGCCGATTATAATTCCTCTTGTCATAGAGGCAGGGTTTTCGTGGAGCCGAAAATTTCAGTAGACTACACTTTCTATGTCCAATTTATAATAAAGATCGAACTCTTCCCTATACTAACTTGCATACGCAACTTCACTATAGTTAAGATTAGAGTTATAATAAAGAACGACCTCTTGCCTATACTAAATTATATAGGCCACTTAACTATAGTTATAATAAAGATCCGGGTTGCAGCGGTAGCTAGCAACCTAGTAAGAGACGATCACCTCCAATGTCAAGAAATATAAAACCCCCAACTCCTAAAAAAAGAGTCAGATCAAAACAAAAAGTACACCATTAGAACCGCCTTGTCCGAATCCTCTATAAAGGAAACTTACCTCCCTTTGGCTTGAATAACAAAGAAAATATATTGGCTTGAAAATCAAGAAAATTGACTTTTACCACGTTATTCTCCACAAACGGGATATTTTTTTCTTTCCGCTTTTTCTTTCTGCTCAGCTAGCTGGGCACTGGAAAATCATAGAGAGCTGTATAATAGCTCATTTTAAAGGAAATTGCAACATCTAGTCACTTTTGTATTTAAAAATAAAATACTTTTTAAAGTAGAATCAATTTTGTCAAAAAAATTGCATTTTTGTTACAATAAAGATCCAACTCTTGCCTATACTAACTGGTATGGGTTGCTTAACTATAGTTTAGGCTTGTAAAGTTATATTTAAAGTCAACAAATTAAAAATTCCCTACAACGGGGAATCGAACCCCGATCGCCCTCGTGACAAGCGGGTATGTTTACCATTGTACTATTGGAGAATCATGATAAATATGTTACATATAAGATGATAAATATGTTACATATAAGACATGATAAAAAAATGGTTAACTTACTAAGAAAATTAAATAAGGAATCGGTCAGGTTAATTATAAATGGGGATTATGTAAGTTTCATCGATAGCATGGCTGTAGAGATGGTCAAAACCTAGTAAAGAATAAATTATGGCACATACTGGGTTTAGTTTGATGCCTCATTCTCTGAATCCGGGTTTTAGTGGTAGCTAGACACCTAGTAAGAGACTATCACGCATCAGAGTAGAAATTAATTATATTAAAAGACGATCATTAGGATAATTACATTAAAAGACGATTATTGGAATAGCATACCGCTGCATACATTGGACTTAGTTAGCTACTTGATTGCTTGAGGTTCGTCTCTTACTATTTCAAAGAAGAAAAGGCCGTAGGCTTTTTCCTGTTTGTAATGATATAGCATAAAACGAAACCCAAGTTGTAATCCGTGTTGCAGCGGTAGCTAGCAACCTAGTAAGACACGATCACGTCCAATGTTAAGAAAAATAAAAACCCATAACTTCTAAAAAAGTCAGATCAAAACAAAAAGTACACCATTAAAACCGCTTTTTCCAAACCCCTGTATAGTAAACTTTCTGTTATTTGGCTTGAACAGCAATGGAAGTATATTGGCTTTAAAATCATGAAAAGTGGCGGCTAATACAACAGTCTGCCTAAACGGCATATTTTTTTCTTTCTCTTTTTTTTTCTTTTCGACAGATAGTTTTGCACTGGAACACCGTAGAGAGTTGTTCAATGGCTCATTTAAAATGAAATTAATTGGGTTAAAAATCTTTTGTAACTAAAATAAATTATTTCTAAAAGAGAATAAATTTTTCCGCCACAAACTGCATTTTTGATGTCTTTTCACACTGCAGGTTTTCAAACATAATCGTATACCAGCGGTAAGATTTGAACCCACGCCTCCGAAGAGACTGGTGGCTAACACCAGTGCCTTGGACCACTCGGCCAGGCTGCCTCTCATAAATAATTTATAATAAAGAACGACCTCTTGCCTATACTAAATTTTATACGCCACTTAATTATAGTATAGGTTAGTAATTCAACAGATAGCTTCGCACTGGAACATCGTAGAGAGTTGTTCAATGGTTCATTTTAAAGGAAATTAATGGGGTTAAAAACTTTCTGTAATTAAAACAAATTATTTTTATTACAATTACATTAAAGGAAGAGCTATAGCTCATAGTAAATGGAATCTGGGTTGCAATAGTAGCTTGTAACCTATCCGGTTTGTAACCTAGCAACTTAGTAAGAGACGATTAGGCCCCACAGACAAAATGAAATAGCTATATTAAAGAACGATCATTGGAATAAAAAACTATTGCCTAAATTGGACTTATAACATTAAAAGACGATCATTGGAATAGCATAACACTGCATACATTGGACTTAATTAGTTGCTTGATTGCTTGAGGTTCGTCTTTTACTATTTCAAAGAAGAAACAGCCGTAGGCTTTTTCCTGTTTGTAATGATATAGCATAAAACAGAACCCAAGTTGTAACTGACGTTATCCTGGTTGTTATGGTAAAGAATATAATAAGGAACGAACTCTTGTCTGTACTAACTTTTATAGGTAATCCGGGTTGCATCGGTAGCTAGCAACCAAGTAAGAGACGATCACGTCCAATGTTAAGAAATCCGGATTGCAGCGGTAGCTAGCAACCTAGTAAGAGACGATCACGTCCAATGTTAAGAAATATAAAAACCCATAGTTCCTAACAAAGGAGTCAGATCAAATTCAAAAGTACACCATTAGAACCGCCTTGTCCGAAACCCCTGTATAGGAAACTTTCTGTCCCTTGGCTTGAAACAGCAAGGGAAATATATTGGCTTGAATATCAAGAAAAGTGGCAGCTATTACAACATTCTGCCTAAACGGGATGTTTTTTTCTCTTTTCTTCTTTTCCAGAGATAGCTTGGCACTGGAACATCGTAGAGAGTTGTTCAATGGCTCATTTTAAAGGAAATTAATTGGGTTAAAAATCTATAGTAACTAAATTATAATAAAGAACGACCTCTTGCCTATACTAAATTTTATATGACACTTATTTATAGTATAGGTTAGTAATTCAACAGATAGATTGGTACTGGAACATCGTAGAGAATTGTTCAATGGCTCATTTTAAAGGAAATTCATGGGGTTAAAACTTCTTCTAATTAAAATAAATCGTTTTAGTACCTTGAGAAATTTTAATTATGTTTCTTAAGAAATCATCATAAGTTAAAATTTCCTATACAAAATTTGAACTCAAGCCAACTGGGTGAGAGCTATCCCAAACTCTAGACCATATAGGACTTATTAAAATATCCGATAAATGACGTTTATGTTAAAGAACAAATTATAAACCTAGTTAGCTGTCTGATTATTTGAGGATCGTCTCTTACTATTACAAAGAAGAAAAAGCCGTAGGCTTTTTCCTGTTCGTATTATAGTAAAGAACGAACTATAGCCTATTGCAATTGAACTACAAAGCATACCATTAGACTAATATGAAGGATGGGTTTAGTTAATAATTATTGTATAATATTCAGTAGAACTAAAAGAATTGTTTAAAACACAGTTACAAATACTTTTTTATTGAGTCGGTGTTCCAGGAATTTGTTCTAAATCATTAGTCTTACAAACACATATACTAATAACCCTAACAGGCTCGTTTTCGCCATAATTGAAAAACATTGCTTTTCCTTCGCTGCTGATAGGTATGCTTGTATATATATTTTTATTGCTGCTACATAAACTGCAATCGCTCCTTCCGAAATTAATATACGAATTTTCTAAGAAGTACGCCTCTGTATATTCACTGTGTTGTCGAACATTTTCCATTGTATCTATAAACTGTTCCGCAGTTGCCAGTCCATACCTTGGAAGCTTTTCATTAAACTGACAACATTTGTTTTTGATATTACTATGAAGCTTTGCCAAAGCATTTCTAGCCGACTTTTCAACAGCATCCGCTCTTTCAAAGAGAATTTTAATCTGTAATTTTGAATACTTTTCGTGATCCCAATAAAACATGCGTAAAATGTTTCTCAATTTACAAAGATCAGCCTGCATTTTTGCCATCTTCTTGTATTTCTGAATGTAATTTTTCCCTTTGTCCTTATGCATTCTTCGGTACAACCTCGCAGAGAATTTAATTTTTTCATTATAGCTTTTGTCACCCCAGTATATACCCATTATTTTACAATAAAGATCCAACTCTTGCCTATACTAACTGGTATGGGCTGCTTAACTATAGTGTAGGCTTATAAAGTTATATTTAAAGTCAACAAATTAAAAATTCCCTACAACGGGGAATCGAACCCCGATCGCCCTCGTGACAAGCGGGTATGTTTACCATTGTACTATTGGAGACTCATGATAAATATGTTACATATAAGATGATAAATATGTTACAAATAAGATAGCTTGGCACTGGAACATTGTAGAGAGTTGTTCAATGGCTCATTTTAAAAGAAATCCGGGTTGCAGCGGTAGCTAGCAACCTAGTAAGAGACGATAACGTCCAATGTTAAGAAATATAAAAACCCATAGTTCCTAACAAAGGAGTTAGATCAAAACAAAAAGTAGACCATTAGAACCGCCTTGTCCGAAACCCCTGTATAGGAAACTTTCTGTCCCTTGGCATGAACAGCAAGGGAAATATATTGGCTTGAAAATCAAGAAAATTGACTTTAACCACGTTATTCTCCCCAAACGGGATATTTTTTTCCTTTTTTTCTTTTTTTTTCTTTTCCACAGATAGCTTGGCACTGGAACATCGTAGAGGGTTGTTCAATAGCTCATTTTAAAGGAAATTAATTGGGTTAAAAATCTATAGTAACTAAAATAAATTATTTCTAAAAGAGAATAAAATTTTCCACCAAAAACTGCATTTTTGATGTCTTTTCACACTGCAGGTTTTCAAACATAATCGTATACCAGCGGTAAGATTTGAACCCACGCCTCCGAAGAGACTGGTGGCTAACACCAGTGCCTTGGACCACTCGGCCAGGCTGCCTCTCATAAATAATTTATAATAAAGAACGACCTCTTGCATATACTAAATTTTATACGCCACTTAATTATAGTATAGGTTAGTAATTCAACAGATAGCTTCGCACTGGAACATCGTAGAGAGCTGTCCAATGGTTCATTTTAAAGGAAATTAATGGGGTTAAAAACTTTCTGTAATTAAAACAAATTATTTTTATTACAATTACATTAAAGGAAGAGCTATAGCTCATAGTAACTGGAATCTGGGTTGCAATAGTAGCTTGTAACCTATCCGGTTTGTAACCTAGCAACTTAGTAAGAGACGATTAGGCCCCACAGACAAAATGAAATAGTTACATTAAAGAACGATCATTGGAATAAAAAACTATTGCCTAAATTGGACTTATAACATTAAAAGACGATCATTGGAATAGCATAACACTGCATACATTGGACTTAATTAGTTGCTTGATTGCTTGAGGTTCGTCTTTTACTATTTCAAAGAAGAAACAGCCGTAGGCTTTTTCCTGTTTGTAATGATATAGCATAAAACAGAACCCAAGTTGTAACTGACGTTATCCTGGTTGTTATGGTAAAGAATATAATAAGGAACGAACTCTTGTCTGTACTAACTTTTATAGGTAATCCGGGTTGCATCGGTAGCTAGCAACCAAGTAAGAGACGATCACGTCCAATGTTAAGAAATCCGGATTGCAGCGGTAGCTAGCAACCTAGTAAGTGACGATCACGTCCAATGTTAAGAAATATAAAAACCCATAGTTCCTAACAAAGGAGTCAGATCAAATTCAAAAGTACACCATTAGAACCGCCTTGTCCGAAACCCCTGTATAGGAAACTTTCTGTCCCTTGGCTTGAAACAGCAAGGGAAATATATTGGCTTGAATATCAAGAAAAGTGGCAGCTATTATACATTTAAGAACGAACTTTAGTCCATAGTAACTGAAGTACTATAAGGAATTACAGTAAAGAACGAACCTTAGCCCATAGTAGCAGAAATAAGAATATCTAGGTTGCAGCGGTAGCTAGCACCCTATTAATTACATAGTCCGGGTTGTAGAGGTAGCTAGCAACCACGTAAGAAACACCAAATTAAAAGATGATCATTAGAAGAACAAACCATTGCTTATATTGGACTTAGCTGCCTGATTCTTTTAGGTTCGTCTCTTACTATTCCAAAGAAGAAAAAGCCGTAGGCTTTTTCCTGTTTGTAATAATATATTTTTTAGGAGGACACTCCCCCAAAGCCCTCAGGGCAAGGGTTTTAAGTGGGGCATAATTTCCTTGGGGCATATAAGAACGATGTTGGCACAATGTATAATTTTTTTCCTTTAGACAAGGGCACTTTGTATCGAAGTTGTCGTAGACATTTTGAAAAAGGGCTCATTCAATTGGAAATTGGAGTGGCTTGTGCCCTTTTTAATAGTCAAAAGTGATCAGAAGGCCCCTAACACCCCTTCCATGCCCACCATTTACCGAAACACGTCCAATCAAAATTTTAGATAGCCATTTTGTTCAACGTAGTTGAAAGTTCTGGAAATTAGTTCTTTGAGGATGACAACCCCCCCCCCCCCACATTCCTCGAGGCAAGGGTTGTAAGTTATGCCCTTGGGGCATATAAGGCTTTTATAGAAAGCATTGTCGTACAAACTTCAAAAAAGGCTCATTCGATTGGAAATTCAAAGGGCTATTGCCCTTTTTAATAGTCGAAAGTGATTGGAAGGCTTGAAATTTTTATAGTAAAGATCGATGTGGGTATAATGTTGTTGTTGTTGTTGTTGTTGTTTAGACCAGTGCACTTCGTATCGAGGGAGTTATCGCAGGAACTTCGAAAAGGGCTACTTTCGATTGAAAATACAAAAGGCTGATGCCCTTTTTAATAGTAGAAAGTGATTGGAAGGCAAATAATCCCCCTCCCACGCCCATCTTCCATTTGCCTTTATGTTTAAAAACTAAATATTGCCAATAAGTTTTTCAAAGAAAAGTAAAGAACTCCATTAAACCAAAAATGAGAAAAAAAACAAAAGTAACAGAAATTACAATAAATAATTGTAGAGAGGATCAGAAACATTGGACATGAAAGTCACATAGAAATCATTGGGCATTGTCAATATCTTCAGCACTGACCCAAGAATCAAAATCTGAGTTGTATCCTAGCCAACGAACAAGCAACTGTCTCTTGCCCCTACGAGTACGACTCTTTAATATCTTTTCATTTTGATAAATTTCACTAGTGTTTCTAACTTTTTGCAGTTAATATTCATGAAAGCCGCCGAGAATCTCATCATCTTTGGTGTATCGCAGTCGATATGTCGTGGGTTCGGTGTCCAAGATTTTGGACACTTTAAAAAGTTCGGTGCTCCATAAATAATTCCCCTTTTCAAAAATATTGGTGGTTCTATTATTATAATACAGAACGACCTCTTGGCTATACTAAATTTATACTTCATCTTCATCTGCCAATCTGCATGGGAACTAACTCCGGACGAGCATCATTACCTCCATTACCATCATCCCGGTAAAACATTCGTAAAATTTTTCTCAATTTACAAAGATCAGCCCGTGCGTTCTTTGCAGCTTGTGTAAACTGCAAAAATATTCATGGTATCCGAGCAATAGTTTGAATATTTCAGTACAAGCTAGAAAAATACCTTAAAATGTTAAAATTAGTTTTATTTTTGGTTAGGTTCTAACTACCCGATGTGGGATTGACTATGTATTTTCAGACCAAAAAATTCCATTTTTTATATATTTTATTTTTCAGTTTAGAATCGCTAAAGTTATTATGTAAACTGCAACAAAATACATCTAAAAGCAACTAAATGCTTCTTTTCATTCAAACTAACAAAATACCTGAAAATTAAAAATTAGTTTTATTTTTTGTTAGGTTATGGATACTCGATACGAGTTATAAGCAGTGTTAATTAGATGAAAATATTATTTCTTGTTTTGTAATAAGATGCCTTCTAAGCGAGTTATACATAATTTAAAAAAACAGTACTATACAAAAAACAGAAACATTATCTTGAAAAGAGAAAAGCAAAGGTATTCAACTGACAAGGTGTATCGAGATGCGAAAATTGATAGTGACAAACAGCGTTATTATAATGATGTAGTTTATAGACATGCGAAAATTGTGACAGCCAAACAAAAGAGTAAGGAACGGTATGATAATGATGAAGATTACAGAGAAGCAACAATTGAGACAGCCAAACAAAAGAGCAAGGAACGGTATGATAACGATAAAGATTACCGAAACAAACATAAGAAAAAAGTTGCTGACAGAATAATGGGTAGATACTTGGGTGTCAAAAGCTATAATGAAAAAATAAAATTCTCTGCGAGGTTGTACCGAAGAACGCATAAGGACAAAGGGGAAAATTACATTCAGAAATACAAGAAGATGCCAAAAATGCAGGCTGATCTTCGCAACTTGAGAAACATTTTACGCATGTTTAACCAGGATCACAAAAAGCATTCAAAATTACAGATTAAAATTCTCTTTGAAAGAGCGGATGCTGTTGAAAAGTCGGCTAGAAATGCTTTGGCAAAACTTCATAGTAATATCCAAAAGAAATGTTATCAGTTTAATGAAAAGCTTCCGAGGTATGGAATGGCAACTGCGGAACAGTTTATAGATGCAATGGAAAATGTTCGACAACACAGTGAATATACGCAGGCATACTTCTTAGAAAACTCGTATATTAATTTTGGGAGGAGCAATTGCAGTTTATGCAGCAGCAATAAAAATATATATACAAGCATACCTATCAACAGCGAAGGAAAAGCAATGTTTTTCAATTATGGCGAAAACGAGCCTGTTAGGGTTATTAGTATATGTCTTTGTAAGACTAATGATTTAGAACAAATTCCTGGAACACCGCCTCAAGAAAAAAGTATTTCTAACTGCGTTTTAAACAGTTCTTTTAGTTCGACTGAATATTTGGCAAAAAATGCTCTGTGTTGTAGAACAAACTGTCCTGAAAAGTACAAGACAACTATTGAAAAATGCTCTGAAACTAGATCTGACAAGGAAATTATGATGGCTGAAGTCACCTATAACAATCTGAGTAAACATTCAAAACCAAAAATTGGGCAGCAGGTTACTTGGCAATGTCACCCTGATATCTGCAAGCTCTATCCAAAGGATATTGAATTATGTCAAATTCTTTTTGATATCCTTGAAAATAATATAGCATTAAAATTTTCAACTGACAAAGTGGTTAATTTCTACCTTGGCGGCTTGGATTATTGTGAAATCAATTACAGGGACACACGAAAGCATGGGCATTCGTTATACTGTAGCCCAAATGAGGGATGTCAGAGCTATTTGCGTTGTCTAAGGGCACTAGCTCCAAATTTTCCTGTCTTGACCTGTTTCATTAATAGTGTATATAAGGCAGTATCAAAATTTAAGATTATACAACATATTAATCTACTAAAAGTCTAGGGCTCGTACAAGGAACT
Source organism: Artemia sp. Qi Xiang Cuo (assembly GCF_049724085.1). NCBI lineage: Eukaryota > Metazoa > Arthropoda > Branchiopoda > Anostraca > Artemiidae > Artemia > Artemia sp. Qi Xiang Cuo. The sequence continues at coordinate 5,365,237 of NC_142811.1, forward strand.
AAGTCATTATTTTGAAGAAGTGTCAAGTAGACTCTGTCGTAATAGTCAAGACGTCATCTACGGTAATAGCAATCCGGGTTGCAGCGGTAGCTAGCAACCTAGTAAGAGACGATCACCTCCAATGTTAAGAAATATAAAACCCCCCAACTCCTAAAAAAAGAGTCAGATCAAAACAAAAAGTACACCATTAGAACCGCCTTGTCCGAATCCTCTATAAAGGAAACTTACCGCCCTTTGGATTTAATAACAAACAAAATATATTGGCTTGAAAATCAAGAAAATTGACTTTTACCACGTTATTCTCCACAAACGGGATATTTTTTTCTTTCCGCTTGATTTTCCTGCTCAGCTAGCTGGGCACAGGAAAATCATAGAGAGCTGTATAATAGCTCATTTTAAAGGCAATTGCAACATCTAGTGCCTTTTGTAATTAAAAATAAAATACTTTTTAAAGTAGAATCAATTTTGTCAAAAAAATTGCATTTTTGATGTATTTTCATACTGCAGTTTTTTCAAAGATATTTGAATTTTGAAGCAATCAAACAGTTCATGGTAATGAACTCTATAGTAATAATAGCTACTTGTCTCAATAGTAACCGAAACTCCTGGAACCAAAATTTTCTTTTTTGGCTTAATCACTAAAATTATTATGTAAACTGCAAAAATATTTATGATGCCTAATCAGTAATAGTAAGTTCTTAATTTAAACAACAAAAATATATGAAAATTTTATAATTAGTTTTACTTTTTGTCTCCTGGAAGAAAATTTTTTTTAATCTCAGTTCAAAGTTGTTAGTGTATTCTGGAACCAAACTTTTTTTGGTTTGTAACCCGTAAAGTACGTATCTCCATATTATTGTCTTATAATTGCAATTATTTTAGTTTTCAGTCCAGAATCGCTAAACTTATTATGTAAACTGCAAAAATATTTATGGTGTCTAACCAATAATACTAATTTTGTAATTCAAACAAGATAAATACCGGAAAATTTTAAAATTAGTTTTTTTTTATGCTAGGTTTTAGATACTCGACAGGGGTAATTGTGTACTTAATAATCCGGGTTGCAGCGGTAGCTAGCAACCTAGTAAGAGACGATCACCTCCAATGTTAAGAAATATAGAACCCCCCAACTCCTAAAAAAAGATTCAGATCAAAACAAAAAGTACACCATTAGAACCGCCTTGTCCGAATCCTCTATAAAGGAAACTTACCGCCCTTTGGCTTGAATAACAAAGAAAATATATTGGCTTGAAAATCAAGAAAATTGAATTTTACCACGTTATTCTCCACAAACGGGATATTTTTTTCTTTCCGCTTGATTTTCCTGCTCAGCTAGCTGGGCACTGGAAAATCATAGAGAGCTATATAATAGCTCATTTTAAAGGCAATTGCAACATCTAGTGCCTTTTGTAATTAAAAATAAAATACTTTTTAAAGTAGAATCCATTTTGTCAAAAAAATTGCATTTTTGATGTATTTTCATACTGCAGTCTTTTCAAAGATATTTGAATTTTGAAGCAATCAAACAGTTCATGGTAATGAACTCTATAGTAAAAATAGCTACTTGTCTCAATAGTAACCGAAACTCCTGGAACCAAAATTTTCTTTTTTGGCTTAATCGCTAAAATTATTATGTAAACTGCAAAAATATTTATGATGCCTAATCAGTAATAGTAAGTTCTTTATTTAAACAACAAAAATACATGAAAATTTTATAATTAGTTTTACTTTTTGTCCCCTGGAAGAAAAATTTTTTCATCTCAGTTCAAAGTTATTATTGTATCCTGGAACCAAACTTTTTTTGGTTTGTAACCCGTAAAGTACGTATCTCCATATTATTGTCTTATAATTGCAATTATTTTAGTTTTCAGTCCAGAATCGCTAAACTTATTATATAAACTGCAAAAATATTTATGGTGTCTAACCAATAATACTAATTTTGTAATTCAAAAAAGATAAATACCTGAAAATTTAAAAATTAGTTTTTTTTATGCTAGGTTTTAGATACTCGACACGGGGTATTGTGTACTTAATAATTTTAAACCTTGAAAAAATATGGTCTCACTTGAAAGGAAAAAAAGAAAGCATAACCAAAACAATATCAAAATAGAGCAATCCAAATTTCTACTAATAAAAAACTTTAATACACAAAAAATAAAGCTAACATCCTGAAATATAAAAAAAGTTTATTTAAAATAAATAAAAATGCCACCGAACGCAATAAAGCTCGAGAACGCGTAAGGATTGCTACTAAGATGTCTTGTGATCCAGAATTTAAGAAAATGAAATATGACAGAGGAAAACAGAGGTATGTTACAGATCAGGGGTATTGAGAAGGGAAAATTGAGACAGCCAAACAAAAGAGCAAGGAACGGTATGATAACGATATAGATTACCGAAACAAAGATAAGAAAAAAGTTGCTACCAGAATAATGGGTAGATACTGGGGTGACAAAAGCTATAATGAAAAAATTAAATTCTCTGCGAGGTTGTACCGAAGAACGCATAAGGACAAAGGGAAAAATTACATTCAGAAATACAAGAAGATGGCAAAAATGCAGGCTGATCTTTGTAAATTGAGAAACACTTTACGCATGTTTTATCGGGATCACGAAAAGTATTCAAAATTACAGATTAAAATTCTCTTTGAAAGAGCGGATGCTGTTGAAAAGTCGGCTAGAAATGCTTTGGCAAAGCTTCATAGCAATATCCAAAAGAAATGTTGTCAGTTTAACGAAAAGCTTCCAAGGTATGGATTGGCAACTGCGGAACAGTTTATAGATTTTATAATAAAGAACGACCTCTTGCCTATACTAAATTTTATACGCCACTTAATTATAGTATAGGTTAGTAATTCAACAGATAGCATGGCACTGGAACATCGTAGCGAGCTATTCAATGGCTCATTTTAAAGGAAATTAATAGTGTTAAAAACCTTTTCCGGGTTGCAGCGGTAGCTAGCAACCTAATAAGAGACGATCACGTCCAATGTTAAGAAATATAAAAGCCCATAACTCCTAACAAAAAAGTCAGATCAAAACAAAAAGTATACCATTAGAATCGCCTTGTTCGAAAGTCCTATAAGGAAAACCTACCGCGCTTTGGATTGAATAACAAAGAAAATATTTTGGCTTGAAAATCAAGAAACTTGACTTTAACTTCGTTATTCTCCACAAATGGGATATTTTTTTATTTATTTTTCTTTTCCACAGATAGCTTGACACTTAAACATTGTAGAGAGTTGTTCAATGGCTCATTTTAAAGGAAATTAATGGCGTTAAAAATTTTTTGTAATTAAAACAATGTATTTTTAAAATAGATACAGTTTTGTACGAAAAATTGCATATTTCATATTAAAGATTGACCAATGACGTCATAATCGTATACCAGTGGTAGGATTTGAACCCACACCTCCGAAGAGACTGGTGACTAACACCAGCGCCTTGGACCACTCGGCCAAGAATTTATAATAAAGAACGACCTCTTGCCTATACTAAATTTATACTTCACTTAATTATAGTATAGGTTATTACACATTAAACGATTTCATATTAAAGATTGATCAATGACGTCATAGTCGTATACCAGCGGTGGGATTTGAGCCCTCGCCTCCGAATAGACTGGTGGCTAACACCAACACCTTGGACCACTTGGCCACTTTGCCTCTCGTAACTATCTATGTGAATCCGGGCTGCAGTAGTAGCTAGAAACCTAGTAAGAGACGATCACGCCCAATGCTAAGACATATAAAAACCCAGAACTCGTAAAAATAGATCAAAACAAAAGTACCTCATTAGAACCACCTTGGCTGAAACCCTAACAGATAAGCAATGAATGTCGTCATGATTTTATTAGAACTTTGACGTGAATAGAAAATTATATCAAAGGACGATCATTAGAAGAGCAAACCATTACGTATGTTGGACTTAGTTAGCTGCAAGATCTATGAGGTTCGTCTCTTACTCTTAAAGAAGAAAAAGCCTTTGGCTTTTTCCTGTTTGTAATCAGGGTTTACAATAAGGAAAGAACTGTAACCCAAAGTAACTCTCTCTGTGGTTCATCAAAACACCGTTCATAAAACCACTGTCCATCAATTTTAAACATAGCCTTTACAAAGACACCATTTACTTTGGCAGCCTCTACTGCCAAAGTAGAGGCCAAAGTGTCCTTACACTTAGTAGTAGACTACTCCTTGATGTAGACTACTCCTTACAATTTCTAACTTGGGACAAATATCTTTGAAAACCAATATTTCATTTCCATCATGTTTGATTGTACTACTACTTTGCGGAATCCATAAGTGATACTGACAAATATTACAGTAATCCAGTTTTGATATTTTTAGCCAGTTTATCATGCAGCTTCTGTGGACATATTTCATACTGCCTCTGCAATTGCAAGCACTTATCAAATTCTCTTGTGTTTCTGAATCAAAACAAATTCGACACTCGTTTTTAATACATGTCGTATTAACCATTGTAACTTATTATTTATTTCGTCCTTAAAATGTAGTATCAAGTCACTTATAGCATATACGAAAAAAAAAAATTAAAATTTTCAGGTATTTTTCTTCTTTTAATTAAAAATTATAACTTTTGCTAAGAGACTCTAAGAATATTTTTGCATTTTACGTAATAACTCTTAGAATGAACTGAAAACTGAAATAAGATAAAATTTATTTTAAAATTTTCAGGCATTTTAAATATTTTAATTCGGAAAGCAAAATATTTGCTGAGACACTATAAATACTATCTTTTAAACGAGCAATAATTGTATATTTATTTTTTTATATATCTTTCTCGAAAACGGCTCGACATTTTTTTTTACATAAAGGCTCGATCATCGAATTTAAGCTGAAACTAAGTAAAGGACAATTATGCCTCCATATATTCACAGTGATGTATAAGATTTCCCATTACATCTGTAAACTGTTTCTCAGTTGCCGGTTTATACCTTGGAAGCTTTTCACTAAAAATGCAACATTTCTTTTGGATATTACTATGAAGTTTTGCGAAAGCATCTCTAGCTGACTTTTCAACAAAATCTATTCTTTCAGAGATAATTTTAATCTTTAATTTTGAATATTTTTCGTAATCCCGGTAAAAAATTCGTAAAATTTTTCTCAATTTACGAAGATCAGCCTGTGCATTCTTTGCAGCTTGTGTAAACTGCAAAAATATCCATGGTATCCGAGCAATAGTTCAAATATTTCAATTCAAGCTAGAAAAATACCTTAAAATGTTAAAATTAGTTTTATTTTTGGTTAGGTTCTAACTACCCGATGTGGGATTGGCTGTGTAGTTTCAGATCAAAAAATTCCATTTTTTAATATATATTTTATTTTTCAGTTTAGAATCGCTAAAGTTATTATGTAAACTGCAAAAATATTTATGATATCTGAGCAATAATTTTAATCTTTTCATTCAAACTAACAAAATACCTGAAAATTCAAAAATTAGTTTTATTTTTTGTTAGGTTATGGATACTCGATACGAGCCATAAGAAGTGTTAATTAGATGAAAATGTTATTTCTTGTTTTATAATAAGATGCCTTCTAAGCGAGTTATTATACGTAATTTAAAAAAAAACAGTACTATACAAAAAACAGAGACAACATCTTGAAAAGAAAAAAGCTAAGGTATTCAACATTGCTACCAGAAGAATGGGTAGATACTGTGGTGACAAAAGCTAGAATGAAAAAATTAAATTCTCTGCGAGGTTGTACCGAAGAACGCATAAGGACAAAGGGAAAAATTACATTCAGAAATACAAGAAGATGGCAAAAATGCAGGCTGATCTTCGTAAATTGAGAAACATTTTACGCATGTTTTACGGGGATCACGAAAAGTATTCAAAATTACAGATTAAAATTCTCTTTGAAAGAGCGGATGCTGTTGAAAAGTCGGCTAGAAATGCTTTGGCAAAGCTTCATAGTAATATCCAAAAGAAATGTTGTCAGTTTAATGAAAAGCTTCCAAGGTATGGATTGGCAACTGCGGAACAGTTTATAGATGCAATGGAAAATGTTCGACAACACAGTGAATATACGGACGCGTACTTCTTAGAAAATTCGTATATTAATTTTGGAAGGAGCAATTGCAGTTTATGTAGCAGCAATAAAAATATATATACAAGCATACCTATCAATAGCGAAGGAAAAGCAATGTTTTTCAATTATGGCGAAAACGAGCCTGTTAGGGTTATTAGTGTATGTGTTTGTAAGACTAATGATTTAGAACAAATTCTTGGAACACCGACTCAAGAAAAAAGTATTTCTAACTGTGTTTTAAACGGTTCTTTTAGTTCTACTGAATATTTGGTAAAAAATGCTCTGTGTAGTAGAACAAACTGTCCTGGAAAGTACGAGACAACTATTGAAAAATGCTCTGAAACTAGATCTGACAAGGAAATTATGATGGCTGGAGTCACCTATAACGATCTGAGTAAACATTCAGAACCAAAAATTGGGCAGCAGGTTACTTGGCAATGTCACCCTGATATCTGCAAGCTCTATCCGACGGATATTGAATTATGTCAAATTCTTTTTGATATCCTTGAAAATAATATAGCATTAAAATTTTCAACTGACAAAGTGGTTAATTTCTACCTTGGCGAATCCGGGTTGCAGCGGTAGCTAGCAACCTAGTAAGAGACGATAACGTCCAATGTTAAGAAATATAAAAACCCATAGTTCCTAAAAAAGCAGTCAGATCAAAACAAAAAGTACACCAATAGAACCGCCTTGTCCGAAAGCCCTGTATAGTAAACTTTTTGTCCCTTGACTTGAACAGCAAGGGAAATATATTGCCTTGAAAATCAAGAAAAGTGGCAGCTACTACAACATTCTGCCTAAAGGGATATTTTTTTTTTCTTTGTATCCAGAGATAGCTTGGCACTGGAACATCGTAGATAGTTGTTCAATAGCTCATTTTAAAGGAAATCTCTAGATCTAGCGCCTTTTGCACTTAATTTTTTTTTGCACTTAATTTAATTAATTATTTTTTACGAAAAACTTAATTTTTATATACAATATTGATTAATGACGTCATAGTCGCTGGATGTAGTTAGTATTACATAAAGGCTCGATCATCGAATTTAAGCTAAAACTAAGTAAAGGACAATTATGCCTCCATATATTCACAGTGATGTATAAGATTTCCCATTATATCTGTAAACTGTTCCACAGTTGCCGGTCCATACCTTGGAAGCTTTTCTCTAAACATGCAACATTTCTTTTGGATATTACTATGAAGTTTTGCGAAAGCATCTCTAGCTGACTTTTCAACAAAATCTATTCTTTCAGAGATAATTTTAATCTTTAATTTTGAATATTTTTCGTAATCCCGGTAAAACATTCGTAAAATTCTTCTCAATTTACAAAGATCAGCCTGTGCGTTCTTTGCAGCTTGTGTAAACTGCAAAAATATCCATGGTATCCGAGCAATAGTTCAAATATTTCAATTCAAGCTAGAAAAATACCTTAAAATGATAAAATTAGTTTTATTTTTGGTTAGGTTCTAACTACCCGATGTGGGATTGACTATGTAGTTTCAGACCAAAAAATTCCATTTTTTAATATATATTTTATTTTTCAGTTTAGAATCGCTAAAGTTATTATGTAGACTGCAAAAATATTTATGATATCTGAGCAATAATTTTAATCTTTTCATTCAAACTAAAAAAATACCTGAAAATTTAAAAATTAGTTTTACTTTTTGTTAGCTTATGGATACTCGATACGAGTCATAAGAAGTGTTAATTAGATGAAAATATCATTTCTTGTTTTGTAATAAGATGCCTTCTAAGCGAGTTATTATACGTAATTTAAAAAAACAGTGCTATACAAAAAACAGAGACAACATCTTGAAAAGAAAAAAGCTAAGGTATTCAACCGACCACGCGTATCGAGAAGTAATCAAACAAAACAGCAAGATGTGTTATCACAATGATGAAGATTATAGACATGCGAAAATTGAGACAGCCAAACAAAAGATCAAGGAGCGTTATCAAAATGATTAACTTTATAGAGAAGCAACAATTGAGCAGGCTAGACAAAATATCAAGGATCTTTATCACAATAATGAAGATTACCGAAAAATATATAAGAAAAAAGTTGCTACCAGAATAATGGGTAGATACTGGGGTGACAAAAGCTATAATGAAAAAATTAATTCTCTGCGAGGTTGTACCGAAGAACGCATAAGGACAAAGGGAAAAATTACATTCAGAAATACAAGAAGATGGCAAAAATGCAGGCTGATCTTCGTAAACTGAGGAACATTTTACGCATGTTTTACCAGGATCACGAAAAGTATGCAAAATTACAGATTAAAATTCTCTTTGAAAGAGCGGATGCTGTTGAAAAGTCGTTACATAAAGGATCGATACTGTAAATGGGTATTTTGTAAGTATCATCCGTATCATGGTTTTAATGATAGCTGAATTACAATTTAAAGAAATTGACCCCGAGTAGCCTTGAACCAGCAACCTTTCGGTTAACGGCCGATCGTGTTAGCCCCTTAAACCACGACGTCATGGGGTAAAGTTGTAAAATTAACAATATGATACATAGAGGTTTGATACAGCTCATTATAATGGGAGCTAAGAAGTTTAATTGGATATAGCTGAAACATAGTAAAGAACAAACCACGGCAAATAGTAACTAAAAGTTAAGATAGTAATCCGGGTTGCAGCGGTAGCTAGCAACCTAGTAAGAGACGATCACCTCCAATGTCAAGAAATATAAAACCCCCCAACTCCTAAAAACAGAGTCAGATCAAAACAAAAAGTACACCATTAGAACCGCCTTGTCCGAATCCTCTATAAAGGAAACTTACCGCCCTTTGGCTTGAATAACAAAGAAAATATATTGGCTTGAAAATCAAGAAAATTGACTTTTACCACGTTATTCTCCACAAACGGGATATTTTTTTCTTTCCGCTTTTTCTTTCTGCTCAGCTAGCTGGGCACTGGAAAATCATAGAGAGCTGTATAATAGCTCATTTTAAAGGAAATTGCAACATCTAGTCACTTTTGTATTTAAAAATAAAATACTTTTTAAAGTAGAATCAATTTTGTCAAAAAATTGCATTTTTGATGTATTTTCATACTGCAGTCTTTTCAAAGATATTTGAATTTTGAAGCAATAAAACAGTCCATGTAATGAACTCTATAGTAATAATAGCTACTTGTCTCAATAGTAACCGAAACTCCTGGAACCAAAATTTTCTTTTTTGGCTTAATCGCTAAAATTATTATGTAAACTGCAAAAATATTTATGATGCCTAATCAGTAATAGTATATTTTAATTTAAACAACAAAAATACATGAAAATTCTAAAATTAGTTTTACTTTTTGTCTCCTGGAAGAAATTTTTTTTTCATCTCAGTTCAAATTTATTATTGTATCCTGGAACCAAACTTTTTTTGGTTTGTAACTCGTAAAGTACATTCCATATTATTGTCTCATAATTGCAATTATTTTAGTTTTCAGTCCAGAATCACTAAACTTATTATGTAAACTGCAAAAATATTTATGGTGTCTAACCAATAATACTAATTTTGTAATTCAAACAAGATAAATACCTGAAAATTTTAAAATTAGTTTTGTTTTATGCTAGGTTTTAGATACTCGACACGGGATTTTGTGTGCTTAATAATTTTAAACCTTGAAAAAATATGGTCTCACGCGAGTGGAAAAAAAGAAAGAATAACCAAAAACAATATCAAAATAGAACAATCCAAATTTCTACTAATAGAAAACTTTACTACACAAAAAATAAAGCTAACATCCTGAAATATCAGAAAAGTTTATTTAAAAGAGATAAAAATGCCACCGAACGCAATAAAGCTCGAGCACGCGTAAGGATTGCTACTAAGATGTCTTGTGATCCAGGATTTAAGAAAATGATCCGGGTTGCAGCGGTAGCTAGCAACCTAGTAAGAGACGATCACCTCCAATGTCAAGAAATATAAAACCCCCCAACTCCTAAAAAAAGAGTCAGATCAAAACAAAAAGTACACCATTAGAACCGCCTTGTCCGAATCCTCTATAAAGGAAACTTACCGCCCTTTGGCTTGAATAACAAAGAAAATATATTGGCTTGAAAATCAAGAAAATTGACTTTTACCACGTTATTCTCCACAAACGGGATATTTTTTTCTTTCCGCTTTTTTTTTCTGCTCAGTTATAATAAAGATCCAACTCTTGCCTATACTAACTGGTATGGGTCGCTTAACTATAGTGTATGATTGTAAAGTTATATTTAAAGTCAACAAAATAAAAATTATCTACAACTGGAAATCGAACCCTGATGGCCCTCTTGACAAGCGGTTATGTTTACCATTGTACTATTGGATACTCATGATGAATATGTTACATATAAGACATGATAAAAATGGTTAACTTACTAAGAAAATTAAATAAGGAATCGGTCTGGTTAATTATATTACATTAAAAGACGATCGCTGAAATAACAAACCTTTCCATAATTGGACTTAGTTAGCTACTTGATTGTTTGAGTTTCGTCTCTTACTAATTAAAAGAAGAAAAAGCCGTAGGCTTTTTCCTGTTTGTATTTATAGTTAAAAAACGAACTCAAGTCCAAAGAAACTGAACACTGTGGTTCATTTATATTATCTTCATTATTTTAGCTAGAATGTAAATAAATTATAATAAAGAACGACCTCTTGCCTATACTAAATTTTATGTGCCACTTAATTATAGTATAGGTTAGTAATTCTACAGATAGATTGACACTGGAACATCATAGAAAGTTGTTCAATGGCTCACTTAAAAGGAAATTAATGGGGTTAAAAACTTTTTGTAATGAAAACAAATTATTTTTAAAATAGGATCATTTTTTTACGAAAAACTGCATATTTCATGTTAATCCGGGTTGCAGCGGTAGCTAGCAACCTAGTAAGAGACGATCACGTCCAATGTTAAGAAATGTAAAAACCCATAACTCCTAATCCGGGTTGCTGCGGTAGCTAGCAACCTAGTAAGAGACGATCACGTCCAATGTTAAGAAATATAAGAACCCCTAACTCCTAAAAAAAGAGTCAGGTCAAAACAAAAAGTACACCATTAGAACCGCCTTGTCCGAAACTCCTGTATAGGAAACTTTCTGTCCCTTGGCTTGAACAGCAAGGGAAATATATTGGCTTGAAAATCAAGAAAATTGACTTCAACCACGTTATTCTCCACAAACGGGATATTTTTTCTTTCTTTCTTCTTTTCCACAGATAGCTTGGCACTGGAACATCGTAGAGAGTTGTTCAATAGTTCATTTTAAAGGAAATCTCTAGATCTAGTGCTATTTGTACTTAACTTTTTTTTAATTAATTAGTTTTTACGAAAAACTTAATTTTTTATATACAATATTGATCAATGACGTCATAGTCGTTGGATGTAGTTAGTATCCGGGTTGCAGCGGTAGCTAGCAATCCGGGTTGCAGCGGTAGCTAGCAACCTAGTAAGAGACGATCACGTCCAATGTCAAGAAATATAAAACCCCCCAACTCCTAAAAAAAGAGTCAGATCAAAACAAAAAGTACACCATTAGAACCGCCTTGTCCGAATCCTCTATAAAGGAAACTTACCTCCCTTTGGCTTGAATAACAAAGAAAATATATTGGCTTGAAAATCAAGAAAATTGACTTTTACCACGTTATTCTCCACAAACGGGATATTTTTTTCTTTCCGCTTTTTCTTTCTGCTCAGCTAGCTGGGCACTGGAAAATCATAGAGAGCTGTATAATAGCTCATTTTAAAGGAAATTGCAACATCTAGTCACTTTTGTATTTAAAAATAAAATACTTTTTAAAGTAGAATCAATTTTGTCAAAAAAATTGCATTTTTGATGTATTTTCATACTGCAGTCTTTTCAAAGATATTTGAATTTTGAAGCAATAAAACAGTCCATGTAATGAACTCTATAGTAATAATAGCTACTTGTCTCAATAGTAACCGAAACTCCTGGAACCAAAATTTTCTTTTTTGGCTTAATCGCTAAAATTATTATGTAAACTGCAAAAATATTTATGATGCCTAATCAGTAATAGTAATTTTTTAATTTAAACAACAAAAATACATGAAAATTCTAAAATTAGTTTTGCTTTTTGTCTCCTGGAAGAAATTTTTTTTTCATCTCAGTTCAAATTTATTATTGTATCCTGTAACCCGTAAAGTACATATCTCCATATTATTGTCTCATAATTGCAATTATTTTAGTTTTCAGTCCAGAATCACTAAACTTATTATTTAAACTGCAAAAATATTTATGGTGTCTAACCAATAATACTAATTTTGTAATTCAAACAAGATAAATACCTGAAAATTTTAAAATTAGTTTTGTTTTATGCTAGGTTTTAGATACTCGACACGGGATTTTGTGTGCTTAATAATTTTAAATCTTGAAAAAATATGGTCTCACGCGAGTGGAAAAAAAGAAAGAATAACCAAAAACAATATCAAAATAGAACAATCCAAATTTCTACTAATAGAAAACTTTACTACACAAAAAATAAAGCTAACATCCTGAAATATAAGAAAAGTTTATTTAAAAGAGATAAAAATGCCACCAAACGCAATAAAGCTCGAGCACGCGTAAGGATTGCTACTAAGATGTCTTGTGATCCAGGATTTAAGAAAATGAAATATGACAGAGCAAAACAGAGGTATCTTACGGATCAGGGGTATCGAGAAGGGAAAATTGAGACAGCGAAACAAAAGAGCAAGGAACGGTATGATAACGATATAGATTACCGAAACAAACATAAGAAAAAAGTTGCTACCAGAATAATGGGTAGATACTGGGGTGACAAAAGCTATAATGAAAAAATTAAATTCTCTGCGAGGTTGTACCGAAGAACGCATAAGGACAAAGGGAAAAATTACATTCAGAAATACAAGAATATGGCAAAAATGCAGGCTGATCTTTGTAAATTGAGAAACATTTTACGCATGTTTTATCGGGATCACGAAAATTATAATAAAGATCGAACTCTTCCCTATACTAATTTGCATACGCAACTTCACTGTAGTTAAGATTACAGTATTTATATTATACATCATTATAGATTATAAAAGGTTCAAATTGAAGATTATAGAGTTAAAAATTTTCCCACACCTAGAATTGAACCCGAGCCTGTTAAGTGAAAGTTAACTATCCTAGCCACTAGACCATATGGAACCATAAAGAAGTATGATTTAAGATCCATATGCATATTATTATTTCACCATACCAATTATAATAAGGCCAAAACAAAATCGTCGACTTGCTACAGTAAAGAACGATCTCTCAACCATAGTAACTGATAAATTATAATAAAGAATGACCTCTTGCCTATACTAAATCTTATACGCCACTTAATTATAGTATAGGTTAGGAATTTTATAGTAAAGAACGACCTCTTGCCTATACTAAATTTTATACGCCACTTAACGATATACACAAAGGATTGACATGGTATAAAGTAAAGAATGAGTAGAAAACCCCACAAAGAGACTAAAAGATAGTAATAAAATAGTAAAAAACAAACTCAAGCCCAAAAGATCTTCCTTTTAATTAAACCTATTAAAATTTCTAAAGGACGGGGATTCCAACCCCGTTCTTCCACGTGACAGGTGGGTATTCTTACCATTTGACTATTGAAGACTTATGAAATAAAAGTTACATAGTAAAATGTATAGTAAAAAGTGAAATATTCCATAACTCCCAAAACTAGAATTAGATTAAAAAAAAACTAAGTACACTAGTGGAACCGCCTTGTCTCAAATCCCTATACAGGAAACCTACCGTCCATTATCTTGAACAACAAGGGAAGGGTTGCAGCGGTAGCTAGCAACCTAGTAAGAGACGATCACGTCCAATGTTAAGATAAAAACCCATAACTCCTAAAAATCAAATCAAAACAAAAAGTACACCATTAGAACCACCTTGTCCGAAACCCCTGTATAGTAAACTTCCTCTTATGAGGCTTGAACAGCAAAGGATATATATTGGCTTGAAAATCAAGAAAAGTGACAGCTAATACAACATTCTGCCTAAACGGCATAATTTTTTCTTTCTTCATTCTGTTTCTTTTCCACAGATAGCTTGGCACTGGAACATCTTAGAGAGCTGTTCAATGGCTCATTTTAAAAGAAATTAATTGGGTTAAAAATCTTTTGTAACTAAAATTAATTATTTCAAAAAGAGAATAAATTTTTCCACTAAAAACTGCATTTTTGATGTCTTTTCATGCTGCAGTCTTTTCAAAGATATTCGATTTTTGAAGCAATCAAACAGTTCGCGGTAAAGTTATATTAAAAAACGATCATTAGAAGAACAAACCATTGCATACATTGGACTGAGTTTGCTGTCTGATTCTTTGAGATCCCGGTTGCAGCGGTAGCTAGCAAATTAGTAAGAGACAATCACGTAAAATGTTAAGAAATATAAAAACCCATAACTCTTAAAAAAAGTCAGATCAAAACAAAAAGTACACCATTAGAACCGCCTTGTCCGAAACCCCTGTATTGGAAACTTTCTGTCCCTTGGCTTGAACAGCAAGGGATATATATTGACTTGAAATTCAAGAAAAGTGGCAGCTACTACAACATTCTGCCTAAACGGCATATTTTTTTCTTTCTTCTTTCTTTTTCTTTTCCACAGATAGCTTGGCACTGGAACAACGTAGAGAGTTATTCAATAGCTTATTTTAAAGGAAATTAATTGGGTTAAAAATCTTTAGTAACTAAAATAAATTATTTCTAAGAGAGAAGAAATTTTTCCTCAGAAATACAATAAAGATCAAACTCTTCCCCATACTAACTTGCATACGCAACTTCACTATAGTTAAGATTACAGTATTTATATTTTTACATTAAAAGACGATCACTGAAATAACAAACCATTCCATACATTGGACTTAGTTAGCATAAAAATTGCATTTTTGATGTATTTTCATACTGCTTATAATAAAGATCGAACTCTTCCCTATACTAATTATATTTTTACATTAAATCCGGGTTGCAGCGGTAGCTAGCAACCTAGTAAGAGACGATCACGTCCAATGTTAAGAAATATAAAAAACCCTAACTCCTAGAAAAAAAGTCAGATCAAAACAAAAAGTACACCATTAGAACAGCCTTGTCCGAACCCCCTATAAAGGAAACTTACAACCCTTTGGCTTGAATAACAAAGAAAATATATTGGCTTGAAAATCAAGAAAATTGACTTTAACCACGTTATTCTGCACAAACGGGATATTTTTTTCTTTCTTTTGTTTCCAGAGATAGCTTTTCACTGGAACATCGTAGAGAGTTGTTCAATGGCTCATTTTAAAGGAAATCTCTAGATCTAGCACCTTTTGCACTTAATTTTTTTTATTAATTATTTTTCACGAAAAACTTAATTTTGTATATACAATATTGATCAATGACGTCATAGTCGTTGGATGTAGTACATAAAGGCTTGATCATCGAATTTAAGCTGTAACTAAGTAAAGGACAATTATGCCTCCATATATTCACAGTGATGTATAAGATTTCCCATTACATCTGTAAACTGTTCCACAGTTGCCGGTCCATATTACATAAAGGACGAATATAGCTCATCATAAATGGTGTTTTTCAATTATCGGGGTTCCAGCGGTAGCTAGCAACCTAGTCTGGGTTGCATCCGGGTTGCAGCGGTAGCTAGCAACCTAGTAAGAGACGATCACGTCCAATGTTAAGAAATATAAAAACCCATAGTTCTTAAAAAAAGAGTCAGATCAAAACAAAAAGTACACCATTAGAACCGCCTTGTCCGAAACCCCTGCATAGTAAAATTTCTGTCCCTTGGCTTGAACAGCAAGGGAAATATATTGGCTTGAAAATCAAGAAAAGTGGCAGCTACTACAACATTCTGCCTAAACGGGATATTTTTTTCTTTTTTTTTTCTTTTTTTTTCTTTTTTCTTTTCCAGAGATAGCTTGGCACTGGAACATCGTAAAGGGTTGTTCAATAGCGCATTTTAAAGTAAATTAATTGGGTTAAAAATATATAGTAACTAAAATAAATTATTTCTAAAAGAGAATAATTAAAATAAGGAACGAACTGTAATCCTTAGTAACTAAAGTATTAAATCAAACAGTTCTAGGTCATAATAAAGAGCTGTGTAATGGCTCATTTTAAGAAAGTTTCTGTATATAGAAACCTTTTTTAATTAACAAAAATAATTATTACTATAAAATAAATTGTTACGATATGGTAGAGAACTAACTCTAGGCCATAGTAACTAATTTAATTTTAAAAAGAAAGAATTACGGCAGAAACCAAAATGGTAGCATAAGTAAGCTACATTTCATAAGAACCGTCAACCGAGATTTGAACTCAGATCACAGAATTCAAAGTCCTATACATTTAAGAACGAACTTTAGTCCATAAAAACAGAAGTATTATAAGGAATCATCATATAGATGAGAAATTTTCCTTAAGATATCATCATAGGTAAAAATTTCCCATACTGGGATTCCAACTCAGGCAAACTAGGTAAAAGTCAGCTACCCTAACCAGTAGACCATATAAAATGTATTAAGTATCTTATTTACATTAAAGAACGAACTTTAGTCCAAAGTTTATTTATATCAAAGGACGATCATTAGAAAAGCACACCATTGCATATATTGGACTGAGTTAGTTTTTCAGTTTAGAATCGCTAAAGTTTTACAGTAAGGACTCTACATTAAAATACGATCATTGGAATAACATTTCACTATCCGGGTTGCAGCGGTAGCTAGCAACGTAGTAAGAGACGATCACGCCCCATAGTAAACCCGGGTTGCAGCGGTAGCTAGTTATAGTAAGGACCGAAGTCTATCTCATAATAACTGTTTCAACAGGGAAAATAAAGTAGGTATGTGGTATATTTGACGTCATACGAGGTTACATGTGATTTTATCCGGGTTGCAGCGGTAGCTAGCAACCTAGTAAGAGACGATCACGTCCAATGTTAAGAAATATAAAAACCCATAGTCCCTAAAAAAGGAGTCAGATCAAAACAAAAAGTACACCATTAGAACCGCCTTGTCCGAAACCCCTGTATAGGAAACTTTCTGTCCCTTGGCTTGAACAGCAAGGGAAATATATTGGCTTGAAAATCAAGAAAATTGACTTTAACCACGTTAGTCTCCCCAAACGGGATATTTTTTTTTCTTTTTTTGTATCCAGAGATAGCTTGGCACTGGAACATCGTAGAGGTTTGTTCAATAGCTCATTTTAAAGGAAATTAATTGGGTTAAAAATCTATAGTAACTAAAATAAATTATTTCTAAAAGAGAATAAATTTTTCCAATAAAAACTGTATTTTTGATGCAGTGACGTCATAATTACTATATAAGAAACGTCAAAACTGTAAATGGTCTCATTCATGAATACATAACGTCATACGCCGTGACGTCATAATTAGTATATAATAAGGAAAGTCAAAACTTAAAATTCTCTCATTCTTGATTAGAATAATGGTTAGATCAAAGCAGGCTATACGCAAGTTGAAAAAAGAGTACTACACAAACAACAGAGATAGTAACTTGAAAAGAAAAAAGCAAAGGTATTGAACCGACCAGGTGTATCGAGAAGTAATAATTGAGAGAGCAAGACAAAGGTATTCAACCGACCAGGCGTATCGAGAAGTAATAATTGAGAGAGCAAAAGAAAACAGCAAGATGTGTTATCACAATGATGAAGATTATAGACATGCAAAAATTGAGACAGCCAAACAAAAGAACAAGGAACGGTATGGTAATGATGAAGATTACCGAAACAAACATAAGAAAAAAGTTGCTACCAGAATAATGGGTAGATACTGGGGTGACAAAAGCTATAATGAAAAAATTAAATTCTCTGCGAGGTTGTACCGAAGAACGCATAAGGACAAAGGGAAAAATTACATTCAGAAATACAAGAAGATGGCAAAAATGCAGGCTGATCTTCGTAAATTGAGAAACATTTTACGCATGTTTTACCAGGATCACGAAAAGTATTCAAAATTACAGATTAAAATTCTCTTTGAAAGAGCGGATACTGTTGAAAAGTCGGCTAGAAATGCTTTGGCAAAGCTTCAGAGTAATATCCAAAAGAAATGTTGTCAGTTTAATGAAAAGCTTCCAAGGTATGGATTGGCAACTTCGGAACAGTTTATAGATGCAATGGAAAATGTTCGACAACACAGTGAATATACGGAGGCGTACTTCTTTGAAAATTCGTATATTAATTTTGGAAGTAGCAATTGCAGTTTATGTAGCAGCAATAAAAAAATATATACAAGCATACTTATCAACAGCGAAGGAAAAGCAATGTTTTTCAATTATGGCGAAAACGAGCCTGTTAGGGTTATTAGTATATGTGTTTGTAAGACTAATGATTTAGAACAAATTCCTGGAACACCGACTCAAGAAAAAAGCATTTCTAACTGTGTTTTAAACAGTTCTTTTAGTTCTACTGAATATTTGGCAAAAATTACATAAAGGCTCGATCATCGAATTTAAGCTGAAACTAAGTAAAGGACAATTATGCCTCCATATATTCACAGTGAGGTATAAAATTTCCCATTACATCTGTAAACTGTTCCACAGTTGCCGGTCCATACCTTGGAAGCTTTTCACTAAACATGCAACATTTCTTTTGGATATTACTATGAAGTTTTGCGAAAGCATCTCTAGCTGACTTTTCAACAAAATCTATTCTTTCAGAGATAATTTTAATCTTTTATTTTGAATATTTTTCGTAATCCCGGTAAAACATTCGTAAAATTTTTCTCAGTTTACAAAGATCAGCCTGTGCGTTCTTTGCAGCTTGTGTAAACTGCAAAAATATCCATGGTATCCGAGCAATAGTTTGAATATTTCAATACAAGCTGGAAAAATACCTTAAAATGTTAAAATTAGTTTTATTTTTGGTTAGGTTCTTTTGGTTAAGGCAGCAACAGTGATTCGCCACGACCACCTGTCCTGAGCCTTCAACCATAGCTCCTCCAACGAGGACCACGCCAGCTTCGCCTCCTTCATTAGCGACCTACCAAGGGTCATTTTCGGTCTCCCTGATTTGCGGAGACCGGGGGGTGTCCAACACCATGCATCGTACGGCAGCCTTCCTTCCCCCATTCGCACCATATACCCCCAATACATCCATCGCCGCTTTCTAATAAGATCAAGGAGGGGGGTATGATTTGTCATACGATAGATTTCATCATTTCGTATTCTTTCTGTCCAATGTATATTTAGGATAGACCTTAGGCAATTATTGTCGAATGCCTGGAGTCGTTGTTCTAGTTGAGCAGTGATGCTCCAAGTTTCGTAGCCGTAGATAAGGACAGAGACCACATTGCTATTATAAATTTTAAGCTTTAACTTCTGGGAATATTTTTTATTTCTCCAAACATTTCTAAGGTAGCTGAAAGCAGACCCAGCCAATGATATTCGGCACAGTATTTCTCTTTCGGAATTGGCATCTTGCGTAAGAATGCTGCCGAGATACTTGAACTCTCTCACTTCCTCAATTTCCTCGTTGTTAACCAAAAGTCCTTCGACTAAGTCAGGTATGACTGCATTCGACATTGATTTGGTCTTGTTAGCATTTATGGAGAGTCCGACAGCATTTGCCATACGACCGAGTTCATTAATGTTGCGTTGTATATCTTCTGGGTCGTGGGTAATAAGCGCAACATCGTCAGCAAAATCACCATCATTGAGTTCTCTCAGTGGATTTAATTGTATACCGCCACTAAAACTGCATCCACGGAGAACAAAATCTATCACTATGGCAAACAGAAATGGTGATAGAATGCAGCCCTGCCTCACACCTGACTGAACAGAAAACCACTCCGTTAGGCCACCCTCTGTCTGTACTGCGCACATGATATCATGATATAGCGCTTTAATTATATTTACAATTTTGGTCGGAATTCCATAATGCACTAAAATCTTCCATATGGTTCTGCGATGTATCGAGTCGAAGGCTTTGAGAAAATCTATAAATACTATAAGTAGCTGAACTTGCCATTCATTGGATTCATCCAGCAGGACTCTCAGGCTAAATATCAGGTCACAACATGATCTATTCTGGCGGAATCCGTGCTGCTCATCTCTCAGAACTTTCTCCACTTTACTTTGAATCCTGTTAAGAATTATTTGGCACAGGACTTTGCTACCAACAGACTGTAAAGCAATACCTCTCCAATTATCACACTTAGTCTTTTGTCCTTTTTTGAAGAGTTTTACAATTACTGCCTTCGACCACTCACTAGGGACTTTTTCTTCATCCCAAACATGGGAAAGAAGTTCAAATATGGGTTCGGTTGATATACTTCAGTGATTCTGGTGATATGCCATCATTGCCTGCAGCCTTTCCGTTTTTCAAAGTCTTTAGGGCCTCCTTGACTTGAATAAGTATGAGAGGTCCAGAACATATTCCGAGATCGAAAAGTGGTTCTTCAGGGATATTTAAAGTAGTTGTGGGAGGCATCTGATTTAGTACCTCGCTAAAATGCTCTTTCCAGCGTCCGACTATATCATCAGTCTGGGTTAATAAAATGCCATCTTTGCTTTCAACTTGGGTTGACGACGCCTTTGAAATACCCGCTAACTGCTTCGTTACTGCATACACAGTACGGCTATCTCCCCGTCTAGCGGCTGCCTCAGCCTGTTCGGCCATAGTTTCGAGGTGCATCCTCTTATCATCCCTGGTTGCTGCTTTGACTTGCTTATGGAGACGCTTGTACTGCGCTTTCAGGTTTGAAAATATTATTTCTTGTTTTGTAATAAGATGCCTTCTAAGCGTGTTATTATACGTAATTTAAAAAAACAGTACTATACAAAAACAGAGACAACATCTTGGAAAGAAAAAAGCAAAGGTATTCAACTGACAAGGCGTATCGAGAAGTATAATTGAGAGAGCAAAACAAAACAGCAAGATGTGTTATCACAATGATGAAGATTATAGACATGCGAAAATTGAGACAGCCAAACAAAATATATAAGGAACGAAGTTATGTAGTAATAAAATAAACAATATTGGTTCCATGCTCAAGTTATATTAGAAGTTACTACAATATGGTGGAGTTCAACATATACTGTTAGAAACAACGCAAGCACTTCCTAAACTTGTAACACTAGCAGAATTCCTGTACATATGTAATGTCCAGGTATTCATTTTCCGGGTTGCAGTTGTAGCTAGCAACCTGATAAGAGACGATCACGTCCCATAGTAAAAAATAAAATAGCCCATAACTCCTTAGAATAGAGTAAGATAAAAAAAAAAAGTACACTGTTGAACCTCCTTGTCCGAAACTGCTATTTAGGAAACTTAAAGAAAACAATCGGCTTGAAAAACAATAAAAGTGTCTCGAACTGCAATATTCTGCATCGATGGTATCTTTTTTTCGATTTTTTTCTCCTCAGCTATCACGGAACTGGAAAATCATAGAGAGTTGCTTAATGGCTAGTTTAAAAAGAAATTGCTGCATTTAAAAACATTTCATAATTAACAAAAATAATTTCAAATACAAAATTACTTGTTTTACGAAAAACTGCATTTTTCTATAGCTCTGTAATAGCAAATGTTAACATCTGCTTGCCTCCTGGAACCAAACTGTTTTTGGCTCGACTCCTAAAGTGCGTATTTCTATAAGGTTGTGCTTTATTTCTATAGAATTTTTTTTTTTAGTTTTCAGTTATAATAAAAAACGAACTCTTGCCTATACTAACATGTTCAGGCAATTTAACTATAGTATTGGCTTGTGCAGTTATATATAAAGTCAATATATTAAAAGTTCCCTAAGGTGGAATAAAACCCCGGTCAACCGCGTGACAAGTAGCTATGCTTAACATTTTACCATCGGAAACTTATGAAAAATAAGTCATATATAACATATAATAACAATTTCGCTTATACCCTAAATAGATTATATAAGGAATCGGCCTCGTTAATTATAAATGGGGACTATGTAAGTTTCATCGGTATTGTATCTTTAGATTTGGCTGAAACCTAGTAAAGAGCAAACCATGTAACATATTGGGTTTAGTTTGATGCCTTATTCTCTTAAGTTATCCTCTTACAGTTCCAAATAGGAAAAAGCCTTAGGTTTTTCCCTGATTGTAATTTTATATTAAGTCACAGTACAGAAAAGTCACAGTAAATCACAGTCACATTTAATCACAGTATATTAAATCACAGTAAAGTTATAACAAAGTTTGCATGAATCCTGGTTACATCGATAGCTAGCAACCTAGTAAGAAGCGATCACGCCCTATACTAACAAAATTAAATAGCTCACAGCTCCTAAAACTAGAACCAGATAAAAAAAAAACAAAGTACACTCAATATTATAAACCGTCTAATCCGAAACCCATATACAGGAAACATACAGTCCCTTGGCTTGAGAAACAAGGGAAATATTTTGGCTCAAAAATAAAGAAAATTGGCTGATACCACGATACTCTGATATACGGCATCTTTTGTCTTTTTTTTCTTCTTTCCTTTTCTCTTAAGATAGCTTGCCACTGGAACATTTTAGAGAGTTGTTTAATGGCTCATCTTAAAGGAAATTGATTTGGTTTAAAAAAAATTTAAATTAAAAAGAAATAATTTTTACGATAAAATAATTTTTTATGAAAATTTTACAATAAAAGACGATCATAGCTACTTGATTGTTTGAGACTCGTCTCTTACTATTTCAAAGAAGAAAAAGCCGTAGGCTGTTTCCTGTGTGTAATCAGTTAATTATCATAGACAGCGCGCTAGCACTGCCTGAGTAAAGAATCCGGGTTGCAGCGGTAGCTAGCAACCTAGTAAGAGACGATCACGTCCAATGTTAAGAAATATAAAAACCCCTAACTCCTGAGAAAAGAGTCAGATCAAAACAAAAATTACACCATTAGAACCACCTTGTCCAAAACCCTTATTAAGGAAACTTATCACTCTTTGGCTTGAATAACAAAGAAAATATATTGGCTTGAAAATCAAGAAAATTGACTTTAACCAAGTTATTCTCCACAAATTACATAAAGGCTCGATCATCGAATTTAAGCTGAAACTAAGTAAAGGACAATTATGCCTCCATATATTCACAGTGATGTATAAGATTTCCCATTACATCTGTAAACTGTTCCACAGTTTTCGGTCCATACCTTGGAAGCTTTTCACTAAACATGCAACATTTCTTTTGGATATTACTATGAAGTTTTGCGAAAGCGTCTCTAGCTGACTTTTCAAAAAAATCTATTCTTTCAGAGATAATTTTAATCTTTAATTTTGAATATTTTTCGTAATCTTACTTACTTTTTTACTTAAAGCTCTTGCTCGGCAGCGTCGCCAGCGTAGAGGGAACGAGTCGTCAGCCCCGTCAGTCTTCTCCAGAGTGGTCGGTTCAGGGCGAGGGTTGTCACTTCAGCCGGGTTGATGTTTCTGGAGGCGAGACGATCACGGATGACGTCCGCCCATCTGGTGCGTGGTCTTCCCCTAGGACGCCTCCAGCCGTTTGCAGCTGGGTCGAAATCGAAGATGAGCCGGGCGGGTGTTTGGGCAGGCAGACGGAGCAGATGACCATACCAGCGCAGCGAGTGAGACTCAAGCTGCTCGGACAGGGGTGGGAGTTTGAAGGACCTGAGGATTTCCGAATTCGTACCCTGTCGGACCATCGGAAGCGTTCGATTTTTCGGAGGTGTTTCGTCTGGATGGCATCTACCTTCAGCGTCTGTGTCTGAGTCAGCAACCAAGTCTCAGCAGAATAGAGCATAACGCTGGCAACCGAAGCAGAATATA
Organism: Artemia sp. Qi Xiang Cuo; assembly: GCF_049724085.1. NCBI lineage: Eukaryota > Metazoa > Arthropoda > Branchiopoda > Anostraca > Artemiidae > Artemia > Artemia sp. Qi Xiang Cuo. The sequence continues at coordinate 5,389,024 of NC_142811.1, forward strand.
TTCCTGCTTTGATGAGACGGCTGATCTGGGGTTTATGGAAGACTGTTTCTAGAAGGCGACCGAAGACAGAGTTTGCTTTTTCCGCTCTTGCTGAAATTTTGGCATCTAGGCTTCCGTTTGAGCAGACAATTGAACCAAGGTAGGTAAACTGCTTGACTACCTCTACATTTTGGCCAAAAATTTCCACAGATGACAGGGGGTTGGACGGCGTTTTCTCAACGGGCATTATCTTGGTCTTCGACCAATTTTTTTTAAGACCGAGTTTCTCAGTGGCAGAGGCCAGTGTTTCCAGAGTAGCTTTGAGGTCACTAATGTTTTCGCATATTAGCGCCACGTCGTCGGCAAAGTCGACGTCTGAAAGAACTCTTCCAGCAAAGCCTATGCCAAACGGCTGCACCTGCTGTGTTTTATTCAGGATGTGGTCTATTACACAGTTAAAGAGCTCAGGTGCAGCAGCACATCCTTGCCGGACACCATTTTTAATTTTGAAATATCCAGAAGGCCGTCCATTTACGATCACTGCACTTTCAGTGTTATTATACAGCTCTTCGAGGAGATAATTGATTTTCGTGGGTACGCCAGCAAACTGGAGGATTAGCCATAGTGACTGCCTATCGGCAGTGTCGAAGGCAGATCAAAAATTGACAAAGGTAATGTACGTCTTCCTGTTATATTTAAGAGTTTTATCTACTAGTTGTCTAATCGTATGGATTTGCTCGGTGGTGGACCTGCCTGGCATGAAGCCAGTTTGCTGGGGGCGACGCTGGGCATGGAGGTATCTTGTTGCCCGTTTGAGAAGTAGCATAGCGAAGAGCTTTCCAGGAACTGAGAGTAAAGTTATGCCACGATAATTGATACATTCTGCTTTGCTCCCCTTCCTCTTGTAGATTGGCACAAGTAGGCCCTTCTTCCAGTCTGAGGGGATTTTTTCAGAGTGCCACACAAGGTTAAACAGCATTTGTAGCCAGAGGATCATGGCTGGACCCCCATTTTTAAGGAATTCCGATGTTAGGCCATATATTCCTGGCGCTTTGTTATTCTTTAGCTTGCGGGTGGCAGCTTTTATCTCCTCCTCTGTAAATTCGGGACCATCAGAAGCAGGTATGGTAGTAGCCGCATCAGCTGCTAGCTCATGGTCCGTCTGGTCTTGTGGATCTGAGTTGAGCAGTTTCTCAAAGTGGTCCTCCCACTGGCGGAGGCATTGTGATTGGTCGTAGATATTCTCACCGCTAGCGCTTCGAAGGTATGGCGTAGTTTGAGTGTGCTGACCTGACAGCTCACGAAGAATCTTGTAGGTGGCTCCACTGTCCTTTTTCTTGGCGGCCTCTTGCAGTTCGGATGCCTTGCTGTCAATAAAAGCCTTGCGGTCTTTATGCAACATGGAATTGCGCTCTTTGTTTAGCAGTCTGTATGTAGCCAAGACGTGCTTCTCGACTGAGCTCTATGATGGCAAGGGAGTGATTACTGATCCAGTCCTTTTTCTTCCGTTGCCTCATTCCAACAACGTCAGTTGCTGCCGCAAGAGTGTTCTCTTTGAAGGACTTCCATGCAACTTCACTATCATCGCATTGGCCAAGGACCTCAAATCTGTTGGATATCTCCACATGGTACCGCTCAGCCAGAGCGGGGTACTGTTGGATGGGACCGGCATCAATTTTTCGAGAAGACTGGCTGTTCTTCATAGCTTTGAGGCGGAGCTTAATTTTGATTGCTTCCAGCCGGTGGTCGGTGTTCCCGAGCTCGGCGCCACGGTAGGTGCGGCAATTCTGGACAGACGACAGCCATCGTCGACGTACGATGATGTAGTCGAGCATCTTCATTGTTGATCCATCATTGCTATACCAGGTGTACTTGGCTATATTTGGTCTCTGGAACCATGTGTTCGCAATCGTTAGATTGTGGGCCAGACAACAATTCAGCAGCCTCTCTCCATTATCGTTTAGGCTATCCACTGTAACAGGTCCAACAGCGAGATCCCACAGGCCTGGTTCGTTTGAAACACTTGCATTCAAGTCTCCTAGGAAGAGGAGGTAGTCATGGGGAGGTACAGAAGATAGTTCAGAACTAAGCAGGTTATAGAAATCGTCTTTGTCTTCTTCATCAGCGTCGTTTGTGGGGGCATAGCACGTAATGACAGTTATTTTGCCGTGCTTCCCATCCAGTCTTGCGGTCAGGAGTCTAGGCGATACTGGTTTGAATGACAGGAGGGCCCTATGTGCAGCACTGTTCAGTACTAGGCCAACGCCTCCTCTTCTTTGGCTACCGCCAGACCACAGCAATGTGCGTCCTTCACCTATGTCCTCTTCTCCATGTCCAGGGAGGTGTGTTTCGGTGACTCCAGCTATTGTAACTCTATATTTTTTTAGTTCTTTTGCTAAAAGAAGCTTCGAACCGGGTTGGTTCAGCGTCAGGACGTTCCAGGTGGCCACATTGGTGCCACCTTGGTCAACGATGTGTAGAGGGGATTTTTCTTGGGCGGTCCGAGGTCGATACGGGGTTTGAGATGATATATCCGAGGCTGAATTTCTGGTTCCATTGGTAGCAATAGAAGTTTCAGGAGGAGGGCTGCCAACCCAACCGTCCCTAGATGCATTTGGTTCTCTGGTGGCTAGCCAGGTATCCAGAGACACTTGGAGGTCGTTCTTCATGCGCCAATCTGCATGGGAACTAACTCCGGACGAGCATCATTACCTCCATTACCATCATCCCGGTAAAACATTCGTAAAATTTTTCTCAATTTACAAAGATCAGCCCGTGCGTTCTTTGCAGCTTGTGTAAACTGCAAAAATATTCATGGTATCCGAGCAATAGTTTGAATATTTCAATACAAGCTAGAAAAATACCTTAAAATGTTAAAATTAGTTTTATTTTTGGTTAGGTTCTAACTACCCGATGTGGGATTGACTATGTATTTTCAGACCAAAAAATTCCATTTTTTATATATTTTATTTTTCAGTTTAGAATCGCTAAAGTTATTATGTAAACTGCAACAAAATACATCTAAAAGCAAATAAATGCTTCTTTTCATTCAAACTAACAAAATACCTGAAAATTAAAAATTAGTTTTATTTTTTGTTAGGTTATGGATACTCGATACGAGTTATAAGAAGTGTTAATTAGATGAAAATATTATTTCTTGTTTTGTAATAAGATGCGTTCTAAGCGAGTTATACGTAATTTAAAAAAACAGTACTATACAAAAAACAGAGACATTATCTTGAAAAGAGAAAAGCAAAGGTATTCAACTGAAAAGGTGTATCGAGATGCGAAAATTGATAGTGACAAACAGCGTTATTATAATGATGTAGTTTATAGAAATGCGAAAATTGAGACAGCCAAACAAAAGAGTAAGGACCGGTATGATAATGATGAAGATACAGAGAAGCAACAATTGAGACAGCCAAACAAAAGAGCAAGGAACGGTATGATAACGATAAAGATTACCGAAACAAACATAAGAAAAAAGTTGCTACCATAATAATGGGTAGATACTTGGGTGTCAAAAGCTATAATGAAAAAATAAAATTCTCTGCGAGGTTGTACCGAAGAACGCATAAGGACAAAGAGAAAAATTACATTCAGAAATACAAGAAGATGGCAAAAATGCAGGCTGATCTTCGCAACTTGAGAAATATTTTACGCATTTTTAACCAGGATCACAAAAAGCATTCAAAATTACAGATTAAAATTCTCTTTGAAAGAGCGGATGCTGTTGAAAAGTCGGCTAGAAATGCTTTGGCAAAACTTCATAGTAATATCCAAAAGAAATGTTATCAGTTTAATGAAAAGCTTCCGAGGTATGGAATGGCAACTGCGGAACAGTTTATAGATGCAATGGAAAATGTTCGACAACACAGTGAATATACGGAGGCGTACTTCTTAGAAAACTCGTATATTAATTTTGGAAGGAGCAATTGCAGTTTATGCAGCAGCAATAAAAATATATATACAAGCATACCTATCAACAGCGAAGGAAAAGCAATGTTTTTCAATTATGGCGAAAACGAGCCTGTTAGGGTTATTAGTATATGTCTTTGTAAGACTAATGATTTAGAACAAATTTCTGGAACACCGCCTCAAGAAAAAAGTATTTCTAACTGTGTTTTAAACAGTTCTTTTAGTTCGACTGAATATTTGGCAAGAAATGCTCTGTGTTGTAGAACAAACTGTCCTGAAAAGTACAAGACAACTATTGAAAAATGCTCTGAAACTAGATCTGACAAGGAAATTATGATGGCTGAAGTCACCTATAACAATCTGAGTAAACATTCAATACCAAAAATTGCAATCCGGGTTGCAGCGGTAGCTAGCAACCTAGTAAGAGACGATCACCTCCAATGTTAAGAAATATAAAACCCCCCAACTACTAAAAAAAGAGTCAGATAAAAACAAAAAGTACACCATTAGAACCGCCTTGTCCGAATCCTATATAAAGGAAACTTACCGCCCTTTGGCTTGAATAACAAAGAAAATATATTGGCTTGAAAATCAAGAAAATTGACTTTTACCACGTTATTCTCCACAAACGGGATATTTTTTTCTTTCCGCTTGATTTTCCTGCTCAGCTAGCTGGGCACAGGAAAATCATAGAGAGCTGTATAATAGCTCATTTTAAAGGCAATTGCAACATCTAGTGCCTTTTGTAATTAAAAATAAAATACTTTTTAAAGTAGAATCAATTTTGTCAAAAAAATTGCATTTTTGATGTATTTTCGTACTGCAGTTTTTTCAAAGATATTTGAATTTTGAAGCAATCAAACAGTTCATGGTAATGAACTCTATAGTCATAATAGCTACTTGTCTCAATAGTAACCGAAACTCCTGGAACCAAAATTTTCTTTTTTGGCTTAATCGCTAAAATTATTATGTAAACTGCAAAAATATTTATGATGCCTAATCAGTAATAGTAAGTTCTTTATTTAAACAACAAAAATACATGAAAATTTTATAATTAGTTTTACTTTTTGTCCCCTGGAAGAAAAATTTTTTCATCTCAGTTCAAAGTTATTATTGTATCCTGGAACCAAACTTTTTTTGGTTTGTAACCCGTAAAGTACGTATCTCCATATTATTGTCTTATAATTGCAATTATTTTAGTTTTCAGTCCAGAATCGCTAAACTTATTATATAACTGCAAAAATATTTATGGTGTCTAACCAATAATACTAATTTTTTAATTCAAACCAGATAAATACCAGAAAATTTAAAAATTAGTTTTTTTTATGCTAGGTTTTAGATACTCGACACGGGGTATTGTGTACTTAATAATTTTAAACCTTGAAAAAATATGGTCTCACTTGAAAGTAAAAAAAGAAAGCATAACCAAAAAAATATCAAAATAGAGCAATCCAAATTTCTACTAATAAAAAACTTTACTACAAAAAAAATAAAGCTAATATCCTTAAATATAAGAAAAGTTTATTTAAAAGAGATAAAAATGCCACCGAACGCAATAAAGCTCGGGAACGCTTAAGGATTGCTACTAAAATGTCTTGTGATCCAGAATTTAAGAAAAAGAAATATGACAGAGCAAAACAGAGGTATGTTACGGATCAGGGGTATCGAGAAGAGAAAATTGAGACAGCCAAACAAAAGAGCAAGGAACGGTATGATAACGATATAGATTACCTAAACAAACATAAGAAAAAAGTTGCTACCAGAATAATGGGTAGATACTGGGGTGACAAAAGCTATAATGAAAAAATTAAATTCTCTGCGAGGTTGTACCGAAGAACGCATAAGGACAAAGGGAAAAATTACATTCAGAAATACAAGAAGATGGCAAAAATGCAGGCTGATCTTTGTAAATTGAGAAACATTTTACGCATGTTTTATCGGGATCACGAAAAGTATTCAAAATTACAGATTAAAATTCTCTTTGAAAGAGCGGATGCTGTTGAAAAGTCGGCTAGAAATGCTTTGGCAAAGCTTCATAGCAATATCCAAAAGAAATGTTGTCAGTTTAACGAAAAGCTTCCAAGGTATGGATTGGCAACTGCGGAACAGTTTATAGATTTTATAATAAAGAACGACCTCTTGCCTATACTAAATTTTATACGCCACTTAATTATAGTATAGGTTAGTAATTCAACAGATAGCATGGCACTGGAACATCGTAGCGAGCTATTCAATAGCTCATTTTAAAGGAAATTAATGGGGTTAAAAACCTTTTCCGGGTTGCAGCGGTAGCTAGCAACCTAGTAAGAGACGATCACGTCCAATGTTAAGAAATATAAAAGCCCATAACTCCTAACAAAAAAGTCAGATCAAAACAAAAAGTATACCATTAGAATCGCCTTGTCCGAAATTCCTATAAGGGAAACTTACCGCCCTTTGGCTTGAATAACAAAGAAAATATATTGGCTTGAAAATCAAGAAAATTGACTTTAACCTCGTTATTCTCCACAAAGGAGATATTTTTTTCTTTCTTCTTCTTTTCCACAGATAGCTTGGCACTGGAACATCGTAGAGAGTTGTTCAATGGCTCATTTTAAAGGAAATTAATGGCGTTAAAAACTTTTTTTACTTAAAACAATGTATTTTTAAAATAGATACAGTTTTGTACGAAAAATTGCATATTTCATATTAAAGATTGACCAATGACGTCATAATCGTATACCAGTGGTAGGATTTGAACCCACACCTCCGAAGAGACTGGTGACTAACACCAGCGCCTTGGACCACTCGGCAAAGAATTTATAATAAAGAACGACCTCTTGCCTATACTAAATTTATACTTCACTTAATTATAGTATAGGTTATTACACATTAAACGATTTCATATTAAAGATTGATCAATGACGTCATAGTTGTATACCAGCGGTGGGATTTGAGCCCTCGCCTCCGAATAGACTGGTGGCTAACACCAACACCTTGGACCACTTGGCCACTTTGCCTCTCGTAACTATCTATGTGAATCCGGGCTGCAGCAGTAGCTAGAAACCTAGTAAGAGACGATCACGCCCAATGCTAAGACATATAAAAACCCAGAACTCGTAAAAATAGATCAAAACAAAAGTACCTCATTAGAACCACCTTGGCTGAAACCCTAACAGATAAGCAATGAATGTCGTCATGATTTTATTAGAACTTTGACGTGAATAGAAAATTATATCAAAGGACGATCATTAGAAGAGCAAACCATTACTTATGTTGGACTTAGTTAGCTGCCAGATCTATGAGGTTCGTCTCTTACTCTTAAAGAAGAAAAAGCCTTTGGCTTTTTCCTGTTTGTAATCAGGGTTTACAATAAGGAAAGAACTGTAACCCAAAGTAACTCTCTCTGTGGTTCATCAAAACACCGTTCATAAAACCACTGTCCATCAATTTTAAACATAGCCTTTACAAAGACACCATTTACTTTGACAGCCTCTACTGCCAAAGTAGAGGCCAAAGTGTCCTTACACTTAGTAGTAGACTACTCCTTGATGTAGACTACTCCTTACAATTTCTAACTTGGGACAAATATCTTTGAAAACCAATATTTCATTTCCATCATGTTTGATTGTACTACTACTTTGCGGAATCCATAAGTGATACTGACAAATATTACAGTAATCCATTTTTGATATTTTTAGCGAGTTGATCAGGCAGCTTCTGTGGACATATTTCATGCTGCCTCTGCAATTGCAAGCACTTATCAAATTCTCTTGTGTTTCTGAATCAAAACAAATTCGACACTCGTTTTTAATACATGTCGTATTAACCATTGTAACTTATTAATTATTTCGTCCTTAAAATGTAGTATCAAGTCACTTATAGCATATACGAAAAAAAAAATTAAGATTTTCAGGTATTTTTCTTCCTTTAATTAAAAATTATAACTTTTGCTAAGACACTATAAGAATATTTTTGCATTTTACATAATAACTCTTAGAATGAACTGAAAACTGAAATAAGATAAAATTTATTTTAAAATTTTCAGGCATGTTAAATATTTTAATTCGGAAAGCAAAATATTTGCTGAGACACTATAAATACTATCTTTTAAACGAGCAATAATTGTATATTTATTTTTTTATATATCTTTCTCGAAAACGGCTCGACATTTTTTTTTACATAAAGGCTCGATCATCGAATTTAAGCTGAAACTAAGTAAAGGACAATTATGCCTCCATATATTCACAGTGATGTATAAGATTTCCCATTACATCTGTAAACTGTTCCACAGTTGCCGGTTCATACCTTGGAAGCTTTTCACTAAACATGCAACATTTCTTTCGGATATTACTATGAAGTTTTGC